>NC_142937.1:3509307-3591807 GCF_046866305.1 Octopus bimaculoides | reverse complement strand
ATTATTGTTGTAATACAAATCTAAACTCTATATGTATACATGCATACATACATACATACATACATATGTGTATGTATGTATACGTATATGTGTATAGGTACCCATTTTTCTGATCATCACTATGTCAAAAACATGATTTTCCCTGCCATATTTATAAAATCACAAATGAACAAGCCCATGCCTTATCGCGGTAACACGCTGTATCCCTCGTAATAAATTTCCACTTCTTTAAACGAGTAGATGCAATACCTAATTTTCGTCCACTTATTGTATCAACGTTGCCCACTTTGGTATATGTACGCCCTGTCACATCTTTGATGTAAAATTATTGCAGCTCTTCCAGCATGCAAGGCATGTCATCTACAAAAGACCAAAAAGAGTAAAACAACTTAATTGGTAGACATTTATCAGTCACAATACAGGTTCAGGGAACCGCTAAGTGATTGCAAATAAATCCTGAAATATCAGTTAATTAGAATTGAATTTTCAACCTAATATCTTAAGAAATAAGACCGCATGGATAATATAATCCTTGAAACAGTATAATCGATAATATACGAGAAGTAGTCATGGTTGTAATGCTTCCCATGTGAGAACTACACAGTCCCAATTGATCTGGGAGAAATTAACCAGAACAATACCACATTGAAGAAGTCCATTAGAAGATTAATAGTTGCTTTCGTATATCACAAGGTGGACAAGCTATCACTCATCTCCCAAGTTACATGTAGATCCATTCAACCGAAGGTGATTCTGATAAGAAATGATAATTCTCCAACCTGATGCTCTTTAACCAACATGCAATAGTTAGTGCAGAGAATTTTAATAAAACCAGAACATTAACAAATTCACAGTGCTCACTCACTACAATTACCCTATTAACTATGCATGCGGATGTGTCGTAATCACTCGTTTGTGTATTTCCTAAATTACGAAAGAAATCAAGGCTAGATTGTAGTAGAAATACCAATATGTTTCGTGAACGATACGAATTAAGGGCAGGGAAGAGTTTATCAACAAAGTCGTTTCCTTTGCAATAATATTTGAAGTTGTAGAAATGAAACTATGCCTACATGTGTAAACGTGAACTTCTAAATCTGTAAGTTGATTTAAGTTTGGCTTTGCTTCAATCTTCTAACAACGTGTACCATGACGTTAAGCTGAGATTCATTATCTATAAGTAATTTCTACCTTCGTTAGTTTGCCATGATTAACTTAGCAATTTACAGAACAGTTTCATGATATTTAACTAAGTTATTATGATCAGACAGATTATGTTCTCGAGTTTAACACCACTTGGGTTGAAATAGTGCTTCGTACCAATGGTTCCATAACTTATAGAGTGGCAATATACTGCTCCCCGTTCAGTTGACAACAAATCATTTAGCCATATTTGAAATGGCAACCGACGCAACAATGCTATTTTTTAATGTTAAAACAATTTAAGATACAGTAAAGTGTTAGACTAAATTTTTTTAAAAGGAATTTAGTTTCGTTCATTAACAGTAACTTTGCCCGGGATCATCACTGATGCTCCACCACTCCAGGGTGAACAGACCAAGAGCGAACTACACGTATATAGAACTAAATTTAATTGTCTGCTCTCTCATACTAAATTCAAAGAGAATCAATATCATAAATATTTAATGAAGATATAATTTCAATTGATCATTTTCAACACCTCCTAATGGTTAGATCTAACAGAATTCATGCAATTGTGATATATTACATTACTCCATATGGAAGCATTGACCTTAACCTTTAATTTCAGCAGAGCAGAAGCTATTGTAAATATTATAATATTGTCGGAGGTAATCTCCACCAGATGACAGATACTTAAGAAGAGAATCAGTATGATTGGCTGAGGTTATGGCTACTAAAGCACATTAATGCACATTAATGTAATACATTTGACAGTTTTATTGCAAGCGCTTTCTAAATAAGGAACAACTGTCTCGTGTGATTCATGATGGGAACTATTTGAAAAATGGAGAGAAACAATCGACGAAAGCTGGAAAATAATTTAATCTTGAAATTTTCCCGGGAAGGGTTAGCATGTCATGATATACATACTAAGGTTGACATATTCCTTTTTTTAATTATCGTTAATTCTAAGAAGTATTTAAGAGACAAATTGCAGTATACGTGCCACTCTGGTCTTAATCAGCACCAAGTCAACAATAATCGAGTTGACCAGTAATCAATGGAATTACACTCATATTTTTCTCGTTCGTTTTATATTTTAGGAATATATTGACTTGTGATATCGTCTTTTCGCAGGATGATATGATTTTTGAAAGATATGACAGCTATTTCTGCAGATGTTTAACTTCTTTGAATGGATTCTGACAAATGCATAAAATGTATTCGCAGAAGCATGTATTTCTGCTAAAAACATTCTAATTATAATTTACTAAAACATTAGCTGGAATAGCGAAAATTCTGACGCGGTTTCGGGTATATCAGTGAAGCATAGATTACACACATCAACCAAGGTCTAATAAGAACTGGCAGATATTTTGTTTGAAAAGATTTCATGAAATATGAAATGTAAAATAATGACAATACAACATTTTGTATCGGTTTCCTCTCCTTAAAACAGATTAACATATTTCATGTTTTTCATGAAGAAGTTACTGCATTGAATTGCCTAAAAAATGAAATGATTTCATACTGAAAACCTATATATTTTCGTCATTAGATGTCTCAGTATCAGTCTTCAAATCGCGCATTGCAAAAGAGATCTATGAAAATAATTTTCAAAGATCAGGTTCAAATACCAATGTAATGAATTTGTGATTCACTACAATTATTTCCGTTCTTTCAGCTTTAGACAGTAACACACACATGTATATATATATATATATATATAGAGAGAGAGAGAGAAAGAGAGAAAGAGAGAATTTGCCCATATATATCTATATATTTGCCCATATATATCTATATATAGATATTAGATTCTTATATATTCATGTGCTATTTTCCAACTTACGCAAACTAACAATTTAAAAATGAAAATATCAAAGCAGAGTCACCAGTTATATATCAATGTACCTCATAGTAATGGAAATACTCTATCAAGAAAATAATTCCAAATTTGACAATTTGAAAGTCTGCCAATGTATAAATTTTAAAATCTTTATAATATTTCATTTTGGTCAATATTTCATATGCATCCTTAATTTAAATAAACATACTGAAGGTTACTTCAAATTTGTAACATATTTTGAATTCTAAAGTCAGTTTCACTGACATTTCAATAATTCTCAAAGGTGTAACTACACTATCATCAACTCAATGGCGCCCAGTATTGAACCCCTAGATTCCTCAATAGGGGATATCAAAAAGAGGCAGCTCTGAGCTTACAGTAAGCCGTAGTATGATAATGAACCAGTCAATAGTAGTGACTGGCTTGTGCCCTTACTCCGACTGGTATGAATAAATACCTAAGTAGGATCACGAAATATTGTTGGAAAATAAACTTTAGCTTAACTGAAATAGGTTTGTGACATATTTTAACTTCTAAAGGCAATTTCTCTGCAGTTTATCGTGGCGAAAACCTGGCTTATGGAAAACATGTAAATGTACAATTATCAGCATGTGTGTGTGCGTCCATATATGTGTGTGTGTGTATGTGTGAATATGCGGATTCTATGAATGAAGTATTACTTTAACCATGCCTATTGGAGTAATTTTCCTTTATTTAACGGTTTTTTTTTTCATAGAGTTTTGTCTTAATAACTGACGAGATGCCGGATATAGATATTCTCTTCCATTTAATTGTTTAAGCTTCACTGATTTTTTACGAAAATTTTCACTAATTCATGGTAAGAGATAATTCTGGTGCGAAAATTTCGATATCTTTACTCGTTGTGTTGTCGTCAATAAATTTATTTTTTGGTTAATACTAGATGAATAATAAGAAAATGAAATACTTGAACGAATATGCCGCACTGTAATACAATTACTCTACTTTTATCTATTCTTACTTTCCGCTTTGAAGTAAATTTTAAAATATTAGGTATATTATACATAATTACATACATTTGGTATTTATGTATCGTTTACTGTTCCTATGTGGTTATTTATAAATGCAATTAGATGTCAGTATCCATTTAGATTATTTTATTTTTAGTAAAGACTTCGAATGGTGGTAGTGATGTACGTTGGACAGTTAAACTTTTCAAACCTTTAATGAATTACAGAATGTAATTTTCTATAACATTCAGAGATTTTGTGTTTGATGGGTAAACCTTTTGGGCAATTCAAGGCTTCCTTATATAAAGATCTTTCTTACTACAACTGAATTAGTCTGTGCTATCAAGTGGCACTCAACGTTGTTTACATGTTAATTCATGCTCAATGAAAATGCGCATTCACAATAGAAATTAACGAATTATAAATTGACTGATATCTTTTGCTTTGCATTTTATTGGTTCTATTCAATGAACTTCGGCCGTGTTGATACAACGTGATGAAGTGAATAATCGAGGAAATCTATTTCCCATTTAAAAAAAAATCTGGTACTTAATCTATCAATCCCCTTTAACCGAACTGCTCAGTATATGGCGACGTGCACAAACTGAGCAGTGGTGGGAATAAACCCATAGGCACGGTCGCATAGCTATTCACACACACACACACACACGTATACGTCGAGCCATTCTTCAGTTTTCGTCTACTAAATCCGCTTAAATGACTTTCGTCGGCCCGAGACTATGGCAGTAGACACTCGCATCAGGTGGCACGTAGTAGAACTGACCCTGACAACATGTGGCTTCGAAGCAAACTTCTTTATTTCATAAATTTTGCCATAAAGGTATTACATAGAATGGACAAACAAAGACAAACAAACAAAGAAGCTGCAGGCTGGACACGGACATTAATGAATGAAATGAATACAAAAAGATGACTAAAAAGTGGGAGAGGCACCGGCGCCCGCCGACCGACAACCCCTCGAAAACCTTGTTCAATAAAAATCATCAACAAAATCAAATTAAGTCCTATGGTCCTCCACATCCGGGCCCCCAAGCAAGACTCCTGCTGCCTGCAGGACAACCCGCAATGGCTGGCCCAGCTTTATGATGATGAAGTCCTTCCTGTCACATATCCTTTCAACTTTGTTACCTTCACTAACATATAAGACCTCCGCACACACCTACGGAGGCCTATTTGGATCGTCTATAGAGATCGAGTTGTACCGTTGACGATCCAAACAATTGTCTAAATAAAGTTGAACGGGCCCGTCCTTGAGGTAACAGAGGATAATCTCTGCTTCCTCGTCAGCGGGAGGGACCGCAGCTTGCTCTGCCAGTGGCACAATTTCCACTGGCAGAACCTCCCGCTCCGGTGGCTCACTACCCACCGGAGAGGCCTCGGGTTCGACCGGCGGCACGATGGCGACCGCCGTCCGTCTCCGGTTTCTTTTCTTTTTCCTTTTCTTCCTTTTATCGTCTGTGGAGGGTTGGGCCTCCACCTGCACACCCAGAGGGCCCTTCTCTTCACTTGCAGACTGCTCTTTAACTGGTGAGCAACTGCTGTTGGTTGTCTTTCTTTTTCTATTCGTGGAGGCTTCCGCCTCCACGATTTTCACCATCTCCCCCTCCAAGGGGGGGGGGGGTGACGGGCGCACTTTCTTTATCCTGCACCGGGGCCATTTCACGGCTCTTAGGGCAGTTTTTCCTTATATGTCCTGGTTCCAGGCACCGATGACACCTGGGGGAACGTCCCTCAAGTATCATAGGGTACCTGGCCCCTGCCATTTTCAAGAAGTCTGGAAACAGCATGTCTCCTACTGCCACTGGGGTCCATAGGATCAAATTAGCTTTAACCCCTTCCCAGTCAACAGCAGGCCCCATGATGACATTCAGGAGCCTGAGCCCACTGTCCCCCAAGCCCCGCCGGATGGCATCAGAGATCCACTCAGCCTTGGTACCAGGGGGCAGTCCACATACCCAGGCTCTAGTGATTCCTTTACCGCAGTAAGTGGGGAGGAACAAAATTTCCTCCCCCTGCAGGGGCTGGCTGGCCACTATACCAGCCTCTTCAGGGGAGTCAAATAGCAACCACACCATTGCGTACTTGACCCCCCTTGTAATATAATAATTTTTGGCTGGCAAACAGCTCGCCAGCTCTTTCATTATTTTTTCCCTATTGAAGAGCGCAATGGCGTCGCGTGACCTGGAATAGGTCCGCAAGATCACTGTCCGCTTCTCTGTCTCTGCAATTCACTGTTTAGGTGGGACAGCCTCCCAGTCCAAGACAGTGGCTTCATTTTCTTTCCATGTCAAAGTGCAAAAAAAATGTTAAATACAAGTTCAAAAAAAAAAACACACACGTAAAGCAGTTCACAGAAAAAAAAAAGAAAAAACAATCCAGGCCTGTTCGTACTGCAACAAAATTCAGTGTTTCAACCGACGTAAAGCAGTTCACAGAAGAAAAAAAAAACAATTTTCGGCCACAAAGTACTCCTGGCTTGCAATTGAACCCGGAACGCAGCGACTGGCACAATTCTCTCTGAATAAATTGCTTTCATAAATCGAATAAAAATTCAACTTCCCGTATCTCCGTCCCTTGTTTATGTACATTATTTTTGTTGACTGCTTCCTCAGCGCCTTCTCCACTTCCGCCTCCACCTGCTCAGCTCTTTTGCTCTTTAGCGGGTACACCTTATAGGTGATAATTTTCCTCTCCATTTGCTCCATGGTTCTTTTAGGGGGCGACAACTTCACGTCGCCACCCACCTTCTGCGTCATTTTTCCATATTCCTTTAGTTCAGCCAGGTCTACATCCTTCTTCTTTACCTCCGCCGCCTTAGAAAAACTTTTTGTTTTCCCTAACATTCTGTCCATTCTTATCACAGCCTGCACAAGCTCCTCCTCCGATGAAGAAAATTCAGGTCCGCTAACGTCTGAATACATTTCCACGAGACCGCTGCCAAGCAGCACAAAAACACAAACCAGCAATTGAATCAAGCATGCGCAGTAACCGGAAGGAAACTTCTTACCACACAGCTACCCCGGCACTTCTGCATAGAGTCATGTCTATGTTTATAATGTAAATATTATTAAACATTAGAAACATCAGATTGATACGGATTCACAGTATATCCACCCATTAAAGACAGGTGATGATTTCATTTAAGCAAAATCAATTTTTATACCGTTAGGAAAAGCAGAACATGACATGTTTTGGTAGGCAGGGCTCTAGATACTGGGCGGTAATAAGATTTGAGTTGTATGTTTATCTTCTACATTGTTAGAAGTGATGTAATACATACATATGTTTATATATATATATATTTTTCTTTATATACATATATATATTTGTAGATAAATTGATAGATAGTTAAATATATAGATAAACCGATAGAGAGAAAGGATGATAGATGGATAAATAGATAGGTGGATGGATGGCTAGAAGGCTAAATAGATAGGTTTGTAGATGGGTAAGTAGATAAGCAGGCAGATAGCTAGATTGCTAGCTCTTAGGTAGATAGATAGTAGATAGATAGATAGATAGATAGATAGATAGATAGATAGATAGATAGATCTGGTTAGACCAAACGGTTAAGAGTTACATAATGTAAGAAACGGAAGTTTGAAAGAAATTTGAAAATATTGGGACACAGAATATCCAGTGTAGATGAGAGCCTACGGAATGGAAATTTGAGGTGACCAGTATTGAAAAGTGTATTTACATCCAGTGTATCAGATGAACATTGGTTATTTATACATCCATGATTGTATTTGCCAAAACATACTCGAATATCTTCTGGGTATCGTGTTACGGGTTAAAATATTTTTTCCACTTCAGTTCTCAATGAGAAGCGACATTTGGTATGGGATAAGTTAAAGCTGATATGTAATAAATCTGCTTCTATAGAGATTGTACAGAGACATGGCCACACATGAGAATATAACACTCAGGACGATAATACTGTAGGGTTTACATACTCGTTGCACCATATTTAAGACTCTGTACGTTAGCAAAATAATTTTAAAGCTTGTTTGCCCATACTGATTTTCTTGTGGAAGATAACTTGTTTTACAATTTTTTAGGGAAACATTAATGTTTTGGGCATACCTACACAAGCTGTTTCCTCATAACTTTAAGAAAAATGGACATTTTGTTGCTGACATTTTTAACAAATGTCTTTCAGCTGGTGAAGATTGATTATATCGGAATTTAATTGAACAAACAATTTGATGGGCGCACATGCTGACACATATGACATAATTATTTCGAAATTTCAAGTTCTATTTGAATGGTATTTGTAGAAAATCTTTTTAAAATAGCCATTTTCTTTCTGAAAGCTATGAGGAAACAAAATCGATTCCTGTGAATTATACGACACTTTTCTCTATCCACCCTGCGAAAAAGGTTTCATAGCAAATCCCAATATAAGAGGAATCTACACTATCTGAATGATATTAGTAGAAAATGTTCTTAAGGAATATCCATATTTATGAAAGTTATGAGGAAACAAATTCGCACTTTTGTAGACATGTCAAGTTTTATAATGCGTGGCTCTATGTCACAACACTGCTAGAAGATAATAGGTGAAACATGTTTAAGAATTTCACCGTCTTCTGAGGAATTTTGTTGGTTTGATAATTAGTTTTTGGGTTATAAACGAGTTCTTCAACCTAAAAGCTACTAGTCAGAGATCTAGCTCGGTTATCCTCAGTCTATATCTAACATTTGTTAAGATTGTAATGAAAACGATTTGTATACATGGTTAAAAAAGCTACTCGAAACATTGGAACGGGTATATATTGGAACGGATAGTGCTTATATGGGGTATGACATACATGAAGATTACATTTTCCACAAGAATGATCATTTCTATGGATTGGCGAATGACTTGTAATAGACACGCATATTTGTTTTTTTGGATTTCTTTCTACAATTTCCTTTGGCCATCTTTTTCTTTGCAAAGGAGAAAAACAACCTGTTCGAGAAAAGGGTATACACGCTTCCCAACTTTTGTCATCAAATTTTAAAAAACAAACCAAACGATATTTTACATCCTGTGTCACTTTTGTAATAAAATAAATATAAATTTGAAAAAGTTTTATTTCAATTCTATATTTATCGTCTGTATTTTTACAAACATTGATTATAGTATGGATAAATACAAAATTTTTAGAAAGAATTTTACCAATTTTATTTTTTTTTTTTGAAACGTTTAAATGTGTAAACGATTCCAAGTGATTTTATTATTACATTTTCTTTTTACCTAGAAAGTAAAACTGAAAATAAGGATATACTGCAGTTTTTCCCAAACATATTTCCAAAACTTTTGTAATTTTTTTTTTGTTTAGTCTTCTCCAGCACATCAGATTGTAGAGGAGTGTAATCTCCGAAAGGAGATTGTCTGTGATTATAGAAAGAATAATTCTAAATTAAAACAAAATGGCAAATACTGCAAATAAAAATATTTTCCGTATAAATTTATTTTTTCTTTATCATTTTTTTACGAAGAAAGGGGAGAACCGTCTACAGAATATTTCCAGCAAAGACTTTGTCTCTTTCAAAGAATTGAGAACACCAATTACAAACATGCATTTAAAATATAAAAAGAAGGGAAACAAAGATCTCGCCTTCCTAAGAAGTGTAACATGAATATACAAAACACTAATCACACAGCACGTACAAACCATAGACACAGATCGACAAGATATCTCACACTTAACATATTCAGTACAACATACGAAACACGAAAATATAATCAGACACAACAAAATATCTAATAAAAAAGGTAAAACAAATGAGCAATACTTATTTAGTTTGAAAAAACAATACACTTTCACCAAAAGACAATACTCCAAACTCCTCAATATCACGGATGTATTTCTGGTATTATAGTAGAAATTTGCGTATAATATAGGTTTCTTTTCTGATTCAGGAACAAGGCCAGTAATTTTTAGCGGCTGTATTTTATAGACCCAGGTTATATGGAAGGCAATGTTGCCCCCGATGAGATTTGTACACAGAGTGGAATGAGTTGGACAAATGCTGCAAGATACATTTTCCAACGCTGAAATGGTTCTGCCGGTTCAACACCCCTTACAATAATAATCGCTTCAAATTTTGCGATAAAGGGATGAATTTTGCGGAGGGGGTGAGTCGATTACATAGAACCGAGTATTCCACCGGTATTTATTTTATCAACCCCACCAAGGATGAAAGGCAAAGTCGCCCATAGTGGAATTTGAGCTCAGAACGTAGCGACAGGCGAAATACCTCTAAGCATTCCAACCAGCGTGCTAACGATTCTGCCAGCTCGACGCATTGACCCCCCCACAACAATAATCCTTTCTAATATAGGCACAAGTCATGAAATGTATGGGGAGGGGATAGGTCCATCTGTTCGACTACAGTACTCAACTGCTACTTAATTCATCGACCACGAAAGGATGAAAGGCAAATTCGACCTCGGCGGAATTTGAACTCAGAACATAAAGACGGGGGAAATACCGCTAAGCATCTTGCCCTGCGTGCTAAGGATTCTGATTTAAGTATATGACCAGCAATTTTTAAGGATGGTATTGCAAAGCATATTTTTTCTTTCGCCCAAACACCTCTGCTAGGTTGTTGCCTTGATAGTGGTCTTTGATTTAGGCGCAAATAGACAATTTTGAGCGGAAAAGTTTAGTCAAAAATATCTACCCATGCACTTAAGTTACTTGACTTCGAAAGGTGAATAGCTAATTTAATCTTGGGTGGAATTTGAATTCAGAAAGTAATACCTCAAGATAATTCGGCAAAGCTCTAATAATTCTGCAAACTAGCAAAGAAACGAATTTATTGTTAAACATACATATACAAAGGTACACGCACATATGCGTGTGTAAGCATATATATATATATATATATATATATATATATATATATATGTGTGTGTGTGTGTGTGTGTGTATGTGTGTGTGTGTGTGTGTGTGTGTGTGTGTGTGTGTGTGTGTGCGTATAATTATATAAGCGTGTATGTGTTTGCCTATGTATGTGTGTGTATGTCTCATACGGTTAGGGAAGTACTAAAAGCTGCATATCTTCAATATTGAATTTCTTTCGATCAACATCAAAAAAAGCTTATCAGGACGCATTACAGGCAGTTTAATAGTATAATATTTTACTAACTTCCATATCGCTGCATTCTAATTCGCCTATCGCGGCGACAATTGGCTTTGGTTTAGAAAATAGCTTTTACATCTGAATTATTTGTCTAACACTATAACACCGGAGTACCTATGCCGTAAAAAATAATAGCCGTTTTAGAATGTATCTTTATGCTTTCATTACATGTATATATATGTGTGCGTGTGTGTGTGGTGTGCGTGTGTGTGTATACATATATACAACAATACGCACACACTTATGTAGTAGATTTTTTTCTCTTTGCACAATTATCTACACGTTTGATCTACTTTGTTTTGTTTCTCGGCTTCGCAGCAAAACGTCGATTATAAGTGGAAACTTCAAAATACATTATATTTTAGTAGATATTGTAAACATTATATAACAAACTCTCAGTACAAACACGTAGCCCTAGTTATTCTTTAAATCCATTGACAAACAGTTAAATGAAGTATTTGGTATTTATGCACAAGAATACATCTAAACAGAGAAGCACTACAATTGTTTCTAAGCCGAAACAGCTGTATTTAAATGCACTTTGATCTCACATTTTGGAAGAGTTAGGACTCAGCACTGGAGGCTAAAAGAAAAAAAATTAATCGAAAGACAGGCAAGTGGTTCCTACTAAGTTTCTCTATTTAAAATCTATGTGGTCTGAGCTTCTTGGAATTTCTTTGACTTTACGCTAGTTTCCCATGCTGTTCACAGGGTAAAATGTTCATATTTACGAATGGATTAATTGTATTTCACCAGGATTGTAGAAGAATCGCTAGAATAGGTTAGTACCTATAGACCGAAGAGGCGTCAATATTATTTCACCATCTATACTGCTTAACTCCACTGAGAGGGGCAAGAATTATGGTTCTTTACTAAATATCAATATTAATATTTCAGAATGTTTCAGGACAATCTTAGGACAACCAGCTATGCCTAAATATGATCTACATTGCTCCGGAACATTAAGGGGAAACGTCAATTTGATTGAGGGAGTGAGAAAATCTGCAGCACATACGTTTGATCACTATGAAAAGATCATCTGTGCAGGTTGTTCAGCAAAAGCCGGACAGTCATACACCAGCTTCTACAGAAGATTCCATTATATATACATGTATATATATATTATACATAAAGTTGTTTATACACACACACACTCATACACACAAACACGTATATATATATATATATATATATATATATATATATATATATATATATATACATATACATGAACACACACACGTGTTTGTGAGTGCGTGTGAATGTATGCGTGTGTGCGTATATGAGAACTCATATCATTAGAACCATTTTGCTTCTTACGAAACGTAGTTTGTACGGTAGTGGACAAAATTAGAGAACGAATGCCGTAAAATTCAAAAAGCAAAATCTGGCAACACTCCGACCGATGTAAAGTAATTTGACCTAACAGGGCGAAGATTTATATTGAATAGTAGTAAATTAAGAAGTATAGAAAGCCAACGTAAAGTTGATGAAAGTCTCAGGAAGCAAGTGGTCACATTGAAGAGGAAGGAATGGCAATTTCTGCTATCGTCAGAGACATTAACAGAATGTCGTTTCAAGAATATTCAAGCTTTATGAAGAAACAAGCTCATTTGTGTCATTAGAAATATCGAGGGAGACTACGGTAAGGAAGCGTTCGGCAAGATTGTGGTTGTTAAGAGACTGCTTCGATAGTGCTGCAAGAATTTTTCGCCAAGTAAATCGTGATTATGAAATGAATGTGTCTTGGAAGACTGTGGATTGTCGTTTGAATGAAGTTGGAAATCTATGTGGTCTGAGCTTCTTGGACACATTTCCATGCCATTAAACCTCTCGTAAGTATGAAGAACCGAAAAGCGAGGTTAGTCTTTGTCAACTAGCATGTACTTTGGATGGACGACAGCTGGTCGTGCCGACCGGTGATAGACAGTCCGTGCGACGTCATAAAGGGGAAAGGTTCATCCATAAATCCGTGAAGAAATCAGTGAAGTTTTGAGGTGGGAGTTTAATGGAGTGAGGAATGATTTCTGCAGCAGTTGTTGAGCCTTTGAACCAGATCCATGGTAATGTGAATTCAGCCATATTCAAAACAATCATTATGCTGCATGTTGTGCCATCTATGAAATCATCTCCAACTCGTCAGCTAATCTTTATACATGATAATGCACCATGTCACATTACTAACATAGTTAAGGCGGTGTTTGAAGTTGGAAAGATCACTGTTGTGTGTTGGCTAGCTCAAAGTCCTGACCTTTATCCAATTGAAAACTTATGGAAGATACTTGATTATAAGATTAGAGAGCACCAACCTGCGAATGTTACGAATATGTGGGAAGAAATTCAGGTAGAATGGAATACAACTACGCCAGAACAATGTGAGAAATTGGTCAAATTCTGGGGACGGAAATGTCCTAAAGTCATTAAAAATACAGGAATGTACACATCTTGTTAATATACTGCTGTTGATTCTAAAGATTTCTTGTAAATTTTTTGATTTCTTGAATTTTACGTGATACTTTCTATAATTTCGACCAGCTTGTTTATTTCATTGTTATTACAAATTGTTTAGTCATTAATCACCTCCTACAAAATTTATTGCAAGCATTGAACATACTTTAAAGGATATACAGTAAAAATTCCATTCGTAAAAGTGGAGTAGGAGTATAAATATCTTTATTTTTATTTTCGTTCTCTAAATTTGACCACTACTGTAGACTGTATAACCGATCTTTCAACGTAATGTCACTAAGAATATATATATATATATATATATATATATATATATATATATATATATATATATATATATATATATGTATATATACACACACAGATACATATATACATATATATGTATATACATGCACAAACACATATGCATATATATATATATATATATATATATATATATATATATATATATATATATATATATATATATATATGTGTGTGTGTGTGTGTGTGTGCTTGTGTATATACAGAAACACAAACATGCGTGCACACACTGCACAGGCACACACACATATATGCACGCACAAAACTACTGGAGGATATTGTCATCAATTTTTCCTAGTTAACTCTGTTTAAAAACATCTGCTTAGTGTTAATTTTTTAATTTATCATCAGTTTTCTTACAACGAAGTCTGTATATAACGTAAATCAGTGATAAATGATAACATTATTTGTTGTTTTTTCAATCGCTCACTCCTCTGCCTCCTTCCTCTCTCTGTCTCTGTCTCTCTCTCTGTCTCTCTCTCTGTCTCTCTGTCTCTCTCTCTCTCTCTCTCTCTCTCTCTCTCTCTATATATATATATATATATATATATATATATATATATGTATGTATGTATACATACATACAACACACACACGCCACACACACATATTTACAAACAAGTATATATACTCATATATAAAAACATATGAAAGCAGAAAACGTAACAGGTACGTTCATGCATTAGAAAATGAACTTCTGCTTCATTAAATGGAGTTACGTGTGCCAGTTAGCAGTAGTACGTAATCTAACTATTCTGTTTTGCCCTTTATAGAACTTGATTCGTTTTTAGATCCTCTCCAAATCTTTCGATGTCTTTGATGCTCGGTGGGTTCTTGTTATGCGTGTTTGAAAACCACATACATCCACACACACATACATACATGCACGCACAAACGGACGCACACAAAACACACTAGCGCACACATACACAAACACACACACATGGATGCTTTTGTATTTTTTAGAAAGATATTAAGCTGAAGATAAGCAGCGGTGTCTATATCGTAGAGAAGTAAAAGCAGCACTCGAGTTTACCAAATCTATAGTAATACTTGAATTGAAACAACACCAATTTTAAATTTTACCACAAAGTATTTATGCCACACAATTACTTACACGAAGATGCATGGGGCAAATTATTCAAGTAGTTACGACATAAGAAATGAATGAATAACTGGATGAATATCATTATGTAATATAAAAATCGAAACATTTCTTTCTGTAGCTTTTTATCTGCGTTCACTTTAAACTCTTATTACTAGAAACTTTGAATAAGTGTATCCATTTCACTGCGAAATTAAATTGCATGTTTATTCTAATAATTATGTTATATATCTATCAAAACTAGAACTGGTATTTTCTGAAAGTCACGTTGCCTCAATAAACTTGACATACATCGATCAAAAAATACGTTCGAACGTGACATTCTTCAACAAAAATGAGATTAGTATATAAAACTGCTTTCCACAATAAGGGCAAGGAAATTTTGAGTGGATGTATCAAATTTTCGCAATACAATGGCTAAATATATTTTCGAATATATAGTGTATTCATTATGTCATTGTAAAATATCAGCTAAAGTTAAGACACCGTGTATTTTTGTTATGATGATTTTCAAAATATGAAATCGATGATGAATTAACGCAAGTATGAAAATAATAAAAAAAAGACTGCTAACGTTAGAAGAGGGAGTGGTAAAAATCAATATTGATTAAATTCATTTCTAATTGCATTAAACCCGCGTCAATGGAAGTTATTTAAACACTCTACTCTAACATGAAGTGCATTTATTCCAGAGAAATATTTTCTTTTAAGTGACAGTTGAAGGCACAATGTTAAAAGCCAGTTGCTACTACATTACATTCTATTTCATTCTCGATTCACAAAAATTTCTTAAGGATAACGTCATGTAGTATCTAGATTATGATTCAAAAACGTTCCTTCAGGGCAAAATAATATTAAAATGATTGCAGCAACTACATACACTAGAAAATATCTATGTAAGTTCTGACACCTTGATAAATCTGGCTTAATTTTGACAGTTGATAAATCCAATACAGGTGATAGTTCAAAATACAGACTTCAAAATTAATATATCTCCCAAGTGGTTTGTGAATATAGTCAGTATCTGGAATATTAAGGCAAAAAGAATTTTATGCATAGACCTAACGTTTAATAATCTAATGGTTTACAGAGAGTTTAGGTTTGTATCACCAACACTTTGCTGAAATAGTAAATTTTGCACTATTTGATATACTATTGAAGTGCGCACCAGTTTTGTCGTGCGAAGAAATTATCTACAGTTAACTATTGATTCAGCTCCTCTGATTTTTGTAAGTATACAACACGCCGTTCCTACAATCACATAAATGCACTACATATTTACAAATATAAGCATCCACAAGCGCAAAAACCTATGCATGCATGTAAGTATGTATGTGTACATGTGTATATATATATATATATATATATATATATATATATATACATACACACACACACATATATATATATGCATATATGCATACGTATATGTACATACTTACATCTATACGTGTATATATATATATGTATATATATACATATGTATATATATGCATATATGCATACGTATATGTACTTACATCTATACGTGTATATATATATATATGTGTGTATATATATACATATGTATGTATATATACACATATGTATGTATATATATATATATATATATATATATATATATATATATATATATATATGTATATATATATATATATATATATATATATATATATATATATATATATATATATATATATATATATATATATATATATATATATATATATATATATATATATATGCATATGTAGGCAGAGGACGTCACGAAACGTGTACAACAAAAAATACGAAGTACGAGTACATGAAATATGAACTACGTTTTCGAACAACAAAAGACACAAATAGAAAACAAGTCAAACAACATAAAGAACGGCCCTTCATCAGTTGTTGGCTGTTTTCTAGTCTCATATATTGCTTAACCATAGCGATATTAGTAAGCCGGTATTAGAACTCAATATAGACGTGCTTCGTAAAGAAGCGATAGTCAAGTGCATAGCATAAGAGGTGCTAATAAAATACAAGCAACAAAAAATTGTTATAAATCATTAGCAGACGTGTTTCTCACATAAGATTCAATGTACTCATACGTGAGTGCATATGCATCACCTAAAAACTCTGACGAAGATATAAGGGGATACATACATACCTACATACATACATTCATAAATATATACATATATACATACGCACATGGATCCATGCATACATCCATGGAAATACACACATGGAAACACACACATATAATTATTTTGCATATATGATATATATATTATATTTGATATGTGTGTATGCGTGTGCGAGTTTCTTTGCTTTTTATTTAGTTGTAAAGTTATATAAAAGATCTCAAGGGCCGAGAGTTCCGATAATATGCCGTTATCAAAATTTGACACGTGCACATTAATAAATCTTTAGCCTTTAAGTTGCGCAGCTTTTCAGATCTACATACACCTGCACACACATGTATACACAACACATACATACATATTATAAATGTATATATGTGTGTTTTACATCTGCTTTTACCAAGTTATCTCTAAAGCCAAGATTCACTCCTAAATAATTTTTTCATCGAACTTTTCATCTGGAAGCATTATTGCAGCTTAGTACCTTCTTGTAGATATTAAAACGCAAAACATTGAAATCTTGCTATGTCCGTCCGTCCGTCGGTCCGTCCATCCAGCCATCCATCTCTATATAATATATATATATATATGTGTGTGTGTGTGTGTCTGTGTGTGTTTATATAGAAAGACAGCTAGATAGCTCAGAAAGAAAGATAGAGATAGAGATAGAGAGAGATAGAGAGAGAGAGAGAGAGAGAGAGAGAGAAAGAGAGAGAGAGAGAGAAGGAGATATAGATATTGAAAACGTATAGAAGACTGCCCAAATGTATTCTCGCACAGCAATCTTCTCATACGTATGTACATACGCTCACACACACACACATATGTGTGTGTGTGTGTGTGTGTGTGTGTGTGTGTGTGTGTGTCTACTGCACTAAATTTTCTTTCCTGAAATTGCAAATAACTCAGATATTCAGGTTTTATTATTTTACTTGTGTCAGTCATTTGACTGCAGCCATGCTGGAGCACCACTTCTTTTTACTCGAACAAATCGACCCCCGGGACTTATTCTTTGTAAGCCCAGAACTTATTCTATTGGTCTCTTTTGCCGAATCGCTTAGGTTACGGCATGGAAACACATCAACATCGATTGTGAAGCGATGGTGGGGGAACAAATACACACACACTCACAAATACACACACACACACACACACACGCACACACACACACAGATATATATATATCCTACATAGTAGGATATAGTAGAAGACACTTGTCCAAGGTGTCACGCAATGAGACTGAAACCGGAACCATGTGGTTGGGAAGCTTCTTACCACAAAGCTACACCAGCGCCTAACATTCATAAATATCAGACATACGTGTAATGCAGTCTATATATAAATCTAATAATTTTTTTTCTTTTCGATTATATTTGTAAAATGTTTAAGCCTCTAACTTTAGCGACAACGATTAAGCAATAGTTTCAAACATACGAATGGATTAAAATTATTTCAACACGCAAAGAAAAAATATCGTCACGCGCTTGGAAATTGTTAGCTGAAGGTAAGTTTTAATATTCACATAAAGGCAAATTATAAAAAAAAGGAATCGTTACTTCCTTTTCCTACATTAAAGATCTATTCGTTTTGTTTGTTTATTTAATATCCCCACCCTCCAGTTTCCTTTTCTCTTCTATTCCTGATCGTCTTTCCGTGCCCACAAACGCACGCAGTATTTGCCTTTATTGAATACCGAAAGAATTATTCATAATCAATTATTGCGCTGTCACATATATTAATGCAACTATTATTATTATTATTATTATTATTATTATTATTATTATTATTATTATTATTATTATTATTATTATTATTATTAATAATAATAATAATAATAATAATAATAATAATAATAAATTTTAAAGCAAACACATAATTTTCTTATGGTTTCTTAAACATTCACTTGAACAAAACTGTACAAATCCAAATATATGGTACCCTAGGCATAACACCTACATGAACTTCTAATTTGTTGTCTCTTGAGGTCTCTGGGTGAGACTTGGATCCAACTTGTACAAATGCAAAACAAAAGTCAAACATATAATAATAATAATAATAATAATAATGATAATAATAATAATAATAATAATAATAATAATAATAATAATAATAAGAAGAAGAAGAAGAAGAAGCAGAAGAAGAAGAAGAAGAAGAAGAAGAATCCTTTCTACTGGAAGCACAAGGCCTCAAATTTGGGCGAAGGGATTAAGTCGTTTACATCGACACCAGTATTCAACTGGTATTTATTTTATCGACCTCCGAAAAGCAAAGTTGACCTCGGAGGAATTTGAACTCAGAACGTAGAAATTTAATAATAATAATAATAATAATAATAATAATAATAATAATAATAATAATATTAGTTAAGCTTTTAGATTACTGTAAATGATACATTTTAACGTGTCTGACTGATATTCAGATATTACTATTCATATTCTGATAGCGAAATCTGCGTAAATGTAATATTGTCAGCGAAAGTTTCCTGATAAGAACTAAGACATTATTGTTCCGCTTTACTTTCTTTGTAAAGTAGCAAATATCTTCTTTACAAAAATATTTATCATCACTATATTTGAAAGCATTACGTCCATGCAACTTTCCTTTATAACTGTGTGCCGTAATTTAAGGTAGACAGCAATAGCTAATAGGTAAATAATGACAATTAATAATCATAAAAGATGAAATTGGCGGCATAAGAAATCCGATCCCCTCTGATGTTACAGACTATATCGTAACAAATTCAAAGCATTGTTAATTACAGATTGTCCAGAATGTTATGAATTCTGTTCATCGAAGGTATGTATTGAAAGAAAATATACGAGAAGTTGCTGATTCTTATTTCAATACAAAGCCGTATTTGAACTTACAGGATAATAATGGGAAAAACGAAGGCAAAAAAATACACAGGCAAAAATCAAGTAGTAAAACTTTCACAGGATCGAGTTAACGTTGCAATGAACGAAGGAAATGTTAAGAAAGTCGATAAAATATAAATGCTTCCAGCTCTATCTTTACTACAATAAAAATTAGAAGTAATTGAAGCAAAAATATGAAGTTAAATTAATCTTGAGAGAAAAAAAAGAATTTAAAATAAATGCAGTTCACTTTACCAACAGATTGTTGAGAAACCAATAAATATTCTGGAATAAATAACAGAAACAAAAATCACCAGCAGGTCTACTTTGAAAAGTAGCTTCAGCTGAGGAGAGAATTGGAGATGTCACTTCGGTCATGACAAACCATATAACGGTAACATTGTGTGGCTTAGAGATACCTCACAAATTAAATTGGGATACAGGAAATGGTCAAGTTGCAGAAAAGCATGTATGCGAAACCAAACGCCACACCCCACAATGTTTTTAAGTAAAGGGCGAACCACCTTAATGGCAGTCGGGCATATTCTGATCTCAAGGAGACATAGCACGCATCCCTCATTTCCATTATGAGCCAATATGCAGAATAATTACGTGTTACATCAATCTTTTTGAAACGTGACGTAGATGTAGTAGTCGACTTGGCTACAGCAAATACCAACTCAAAGCATGAAGTCATCGCAATAAGCCAGATATGATTACCAAAAGCCCCTACCCACATACAGCATCGTTCGTTCTGTTGAATATCAAAACTCCCTTATAATATAGGAACAGAAATAAATTTTTCATCAGAGAGATATGCTATACACTATCAAAATATAATATGCATGGCACATACTGAAATGCATATAGCAACAACAAAAAGATATCCAGAAATGTGTAATACCAAAATATGTCATCCTTCAACTTACAGGAAATAATAAAGGTATTGAAGAAATGCCTTGTAGATCCGTGAAGTATTTTATACTTGATTTATAAGACACTAATATAATATAGAGCAACTCGATTTAGTTACATTTGCATCAATCATATCCGACCAATATCTCAAATCATGATAGAAAATTTAAGAAATCCTCAGAAATAGAATACTGTTGATTCACATATAACAATCTATTTTATTTGAGTGACTCCAGTCTCTCTAACTCAAACAGCAAACTAATTTTAATATCATTAAATAAGACAGACAAAATCTCCCATATTCATGCAGGAAGTAATATTTTAACAGGTTAGAGTCAACAACAGCTCCAGATCTCTTCCACACAATAAACACAAAACTAATTATCTCAGTCCATGACAAAACAGAATATTCAATGGAAGCTATGGACATACACATTATTATAAGCACTGGATCACTATTCAGTATGAAATTTACACAAAGCTCACAGAAAATTCATTATAAAAGAGATCTTAAACTGATCTGACTCAAAAGTGTCTTTATGCAAGATAAGGATATGAAACTAAAGCAATTTATGATAATAATGCAAGTCATATGCATTAAATTTGTCCCGGAATAAGAAGTCCAACTTTCATAAAAATTATTATTCCCAAGCAGAGACAGAAAATTCTTGTGATAAAGAGATCAAAGATCTTAAACTGTTTAAAATCATGGAAAGTAAAAAAAAGTCCACATAAAAGAATGTTCATAGAAATCGGAAGTAATAAATTAAATTTTCTTGAATAGGATGAAACACAAGGGAAAACTAGAGCTGTAAAAGTTAAAGAAAAAAACTCAAAAGCTTCCCAAAAATTTGCTAAAACACCAGCTTCTGTACATTACAAACTATAACAATGGTTCTATGGAAAAGGTTCACTGACTGCATGCCATAAAAGAATAAGTGAAATACTAAATGTACAATCGAAAGGTTTTTCATAACTCCATTGGGACCGCATGAAATATAATATTTCAGTTCTTCAATGCTATAAATTTATATGGAATAGGGATAGCAATCGTTTAAGCCTTAACGAGGATGAAGCAAATGTAATAACATCTATATATAAAATGAACCAGAACTTAGGTCATGATCATAATGGGTTCCCCGTGAGAGTATGTTAAAAAGCTCTTGCAAAGCTAGGAAACATATTAGGTTGGAAATTTCTGTCGCATTTCGGAACCGGAAAGAAACAGATGTTTCTTTCTTCTCAGTATATTTAATCAAGGTAGTATTCTTCTCATTAATGATAGCATAGATCTATCTGCTAAATTGTCGATCTCTCTGGTATAACATTCTTCAGGTTTCGAAGCAAATAAAAATACGATACCATTTTTCTCATCTTTACATTTAATACACTGTTTTCCTTCATAATAATGGTACAATGATCTGAAAAGATGATAATGATATGGTGCAGATTTATAAGAGTAATGATGAGACAAAACTTTCATATTTAGTGTCATAACCTTTTCCTAGTGAAATGGGCAATATGTTATCTTGCATTATCGCGTAAAGTCGTGGGACGAATTACGGAAGGAAACTGACCATCTTAAAAAAATATCTCACCAGCTGATATTAAGCTGATTTCCCTCTGGTTAGAAGCTACTTTGAGATTGAATATCAAAACAATTGTTCAACCATTCGAATGTGAAAGATTTTCACAAAGTGAAAAATGGTATTATGTGTCACATATCTCGGCGTACTTGGAAAACAGGGAAGGTTTTGCATGACGCTTTCTTCAGATATAGGCACACACGCACGCGTACATATATATTTCATCCTTTCTCTCTTTCTTTCGTTTTCGTTTTTCTTCCTCTAACAAAGCCTCCAAAAAATTCATCACACACATATACACACATACATGCACATACATACACACACATATATAGAGATTCAAATTAACAAAGAACATTCTATCCCCAATCCATCTGCAGATTTTTTTCAACTAACTCTCATATCTATAAAAGGCATAAATTTTCTGTCACGAAATCATTCATGATCAATCTCTGAAATGAGATGAAAGCGCTAAATAAATAATTATCCCAAATTATGATTACCTACTAGTGAATTAACTACAAGAATGCCTCTGAAGAAAGACTCGTTAAACATCTTAAAATGTTCGCTGCGTTATTCTGGTTCATCTTAACCGCCATATTTGTTTTTTTGCCGAGAAAGCCATATAGCTTAACTTCATAATCTTGTGATATGGGGTCTCCGTCGCTGGATTACGAGGATTTTTTTTTACTCTATGAAACGAATGTATTGCTGATTAGATTTAGCATGTATGTAGCTGAGGATTCGATTGACCTTTTCCTTTCGATTCGCCTTTTCCTCAAGCGCAATCCGTGAAACAATGTTACAAGTTTGTACCTTAAGAACAAGTGTAATCGACATGTATAGAATTCCAGTCTACACAGTTTCTCTTAAAATGTATACGTTGAACAAGAACTAGTGGAAATGACACTTGGCTACGGTGCCATATAATGGGATCAAAACTAAAAACGATCTTCTCATGATGTGGCCATAAGGCACTTTTAGACAGTATATTAAACTATTAACCTTATTTAGTATTTATCTACACACAGGCTATCTCAGTATTGTAATAAATAACTGCGCGCCGTCAACGCAAGAAGTTGTATTTTGGCTCAAGCAGAATCGTGTAGTGAGACCAAAAGATCTATTTTGCATAGCGGACATAAATGCATTTGTAATTAAAAATAATTATTTACAATATATGCATGCCAACATTAATTGACATGATCTATGTATGTATATCTATGTCTCTCAATCTCTTTCTTTCTGTATGCACACATACACACATACACACATATCTATACATATATACATATATACATACACACATACTCACACACATACACTCATACATACGTACCTACATATACGGGGTGCGTGAGTATAGCTGTGTAGAAGTGCGTATGTATGTGAGGGTGTGTGTGTATGCTATACAATAATCGAGCCTGAATTTTTTCCAGCGCACAACAATCCTTTTAATAACGACATATACGTTAAAAAAATCTCATAAATCGACAATGTTTTCATATTTAGTATTCGTGTAGTTATTCTAAAATCTGAAGAATTCAGTACACCTTCAATATATTTATAATTTTTTTTCAATTTATAGCAACTTTTGTTTGTCCACTGATTGTATTATATCTACCTTTATAATGACTCAGTCTTTCAAAACCTTATTTTTGCATACATGTGAAAATTGATGGGTTTCTTTCATGTATCAACTAAATTTAATTTTATAGATGCTTTTTTTTCATATATATTAATTAGCAAAATATTTGGATAATGTGAATATATTCAGTTAAGTGCGTATAGTTTATACTACACGCATTTTTTGGATTCTTTTGAGTATTTAAGAAAACACTTTATTGCACTTAGTTTCTAAAAAGTGTTTTTGTTACGTTCATACTATTCCTATAATTGTCATATTACTTTCAACATTCCGATCATAGAAGTAAAATTATTAAATCTTTTATTCTATTTTATTTTAACTTATAAAATCAAATAATCTCCACACAAATGGAAATTGATTGATAAATTGTGGGAGTTTGTTAGATATACATACTTCATTTCTAATTATTTTACCAACAGATTCAGTGCACCTTGAACATGAATGCAGAAATCTATATACCACAGCACATTTAGGAAGTACGTTTGCGTTTCACGCCATTCATACAAAACTGCTTTATAAAGCTCTTTTCATTGAATTATAGAAAAGAATTTTACTCTGCAAAGTGATTTCGCTTTTAAATACACATGTTGAGAGAATGTCAAATGATAATATCTGGAACCACTTGATATATAAGACTGTATTTCTTATTTAAATTTAGTGAATTTATCAAATAGAACGTCAAGTAAATGCTGAAGTCTATGGTAATATCATTTGAGAAATTAGTACTTTTAGAAATAGCTTAACTTTGGTTTATTTTATTGCACACATCGGTGTCCAAAAGTTTGTTAGGATATGTACCGGGTGGGGGGTGGGGGTGGGGGTTGTACTCTAATTATGTTCCTGAAGATTGTCGTTAATTTACAAAAGTTCAAATAGGAAATTACATATTATTTCTATATAAAGTATAACTTTTACAGACTTAAAGCAGAATGTCTGTGACCGACTAATAAATTTCAGGGGAGTATCTTTCGGATATCAATAAGAATTTTATATTACATAAAGCGAAACATTTCCACAACTGTGTTCTGTGGCTCAATATGACTGAACTGCTTGATCTTTGGGAATTAACGTAGAGGAAAAATGAACTAAATGTACAAAATACATCCCAAATGTTTCAATAAATCACTAAGACAGAAACACACCTAAAACCCATTTAGAAAACGCCAAATCGTATGTTGATGATTTGTTGTAACTTTGGTAAAGAATTAGCAGGAGTCATAGCAAGAGAAGGGAAAGAGAGAGTAGGAAAGAGAGAGAAAGAATGAGGTAGAGGGACAGAAATGGCGAGAGAGACAGGTGAAGAGAGAGGAGGTGGGTAACATAAAAGTAGAAGATTAGATAAATAAGTAGATAAGGAGGCTAAAAGTGAGAATCAGCAGTTTGAGCGACAGAAAGTCATGTGAAAAGAGATACTGGGTGGGCTGAGATAAATAGCGCTTGCAGGATGTGGAAAGAACAAAGATAAACGCTAAAGAAAGAGAGAGAGAGGGGAGGAGAGAGAGAGTGAATGTGATAAAATAGCAAAGGTATAGAAAGTAGGCGACTGACAGAAAGACAGAAAGTGGGAGAGAGGAGACATTGGCAAATGACGATAAGATGTGGGGGGGGGGGCAGTATGTGTGTGTGTTTGTGTGTGTAGCTGGAAGAATATTAGTATCGTGAGGTCGACAATAAAAAATTCCACTGCAAGCAAGGTGGCAACACCACCGTGGTCATTACTGCTGGACGCGGCTGAGCACTGAATTTGTTCTGGGATATGTGGCCCATTCCCCTCTCCCCCATATTCTACTGCTGTACCCCTCCTGTGTTTCCTTTCCTTTATTTTCCTTTCTCATCCCTCTTCTTCCCGTTTTTTTTTTAATTAAAAGATCTAATAAAATAAATAATTTGAGAATATAAAAAAAAATCAGGCCAAAATATAAATCAGCAATAATTCAAGAAAGAAGAAGAAAGCAATACTTATTGTTCA
Organism: Octopus bimaculoides; assembly: GCF_046866305.1. Classification (NCBI taxonomy): domain Eukaryota; kingdom Metazoa; phylum Mollusca; class Cephalopoda; order Octopoda; family Octopodidae; genus Octopus; species Octopus bimaculoides. Next base: position 3,565,692 of record NC_142937.1, on the reverse strand, counting down.
ACCCACCATGTATGTGAAACAAACACTCACACATGTATACACACTCCTACCAAAGCAGCAGAACAACAACAATATCAATGACATTAACAACAGCGTTTCGCCTTACACTTCATAACACCATTATCATAACCAAATATTATTTTTTGTTGCAAGGTTAACAAAGTCTAGGTTTTTCAATACCTAGATACCATATTCCTGTAAATAATAATTCTTAATTTGCATTTCACTCACGTTCCAGAACAGTTACGCTTCATAACGTTAGAACAGACATCCTTTTGTGAGAATATGAAGAAGAAACTGCAAATGAGACATGATGTCTGTTTCAACCTATCAACCATTATCAAAATAAGAATTTTATATATGTAATAAAACTTACTAACATCCATTTCTTTGGATGTAATTCAGAATTATATTTCATTTTTTTTCTCTCTTACATGGCTACTTATATTGTATCAAGAGATGGTTACATAAAACATTCTTTATGCCACTTTGAACTTCATCTTATGCTTCATAAATGAACTATCCATATTCCTGGCAACTGCAGCTTTAGTATATATTTTTGTTATATAGTTTCAGCTTAATTGTATGGTTTCTTCATTTCTTATCTGGGCCCCAGAGGCATACACTCACACACATGTAAACATACAGACATATACATATTTCAAGTTTCTTTTGCATTTTTGTTGTTCTGTGGTGGTATTATTAATTTCCATATTTGAATGAGAAATATGATTATACCATATATTTTTATTGATGTGAGTATATCGATGAAATATATTTTGCCAATTGTATTTAAGGGAATACTCTATTCCATATTTTTCTTTCAGTATTCCTTAATACTTTAGACATTTTGTCTGTTCCATATAGTTTGCAGAATAATTGAAAGGGAAAGAAACGTAAATTCTCAAAGCTACAATATGAGCCATAAAAAATTATTATTTAGCTGAAATAAAATTGGTTAGATAAGAGACTTGAAAATTGCTGCTTCATCAATAGGATGGTAGACAAAGACTTTGATGGCTAGTAGTTCATTTCCACAACTAAGATTTGATGAGAGATAAGGTCGTGTAGAAAATAGGTACTGTAGAGGTAAAGCTTACCGAATATTCTCGGATTACATTGTATAATTAAAAAAGATGGTAGTATTTATGAATTTTACAGCTTGCCTTTTGTTCTGGGAAATATGAGAAACTATGGAGCTATGTTCTTAATATTTTCATTTTGCAGTCTCCAAAGTCTACTTTCGATAACTCGGCAGATTCGTTTAAGTTTTAGAAATCTTTTTACCATAGATTCGATCCTATCCAACAATGTAAATGAAATTAGAGTGACAGAAACTGTGCGGGACCACTCCGAAGCACTGTATGATCCACACGTTCTTGGATAGCCAAGAAAATCCACAATATGTTTTAACATCACGAATTGGCAGAATATATCAGAGCCAGAGGAGTAACAAACATTATAGGTGTGCTTTTCAATTTGTGACTTTGGCATAGAAATAATACTTTCAACTACAGGCATAAAAACCTAAGTTTTATTTTTGGTGCGAGGAAGTCGATTACATCAACACCAGTCATCAATTCATACTCATTATATCAACCCCGAAAAGATGAAAGGCAAAATCAACCTTGGTGGAATTTGAATACTGAATGTAAATTTGGAAGAAATGCCACGATGTATTTTGTCTGCGATGCTAATAATTCCGTTAGCTTGTCGCTCTACTTTTGCATGAAATAGTAATAATGTATACGAGATGTCGTGTGATAGCAGTTTAATTTTCCTACGAGACGTTTGGAGTTACAGGCACCAATAAACAATTAAAATTATTGAAGATGCTTGGAACATTGACAGTGTGAGTACGAAGCTAAATATAATGCTCAAAGTGACATAAGAAATATTTTCCTAATTACTGGATACTTAGCTTATATGTAGAACCATATAAGACAAAAAGAAATAAACGAACAGTGAGATGACTCACTGTACTATCTACAAATGCTTTTACTTTGAACAATAATGGTTTGTAATAAATGGATAAGACGACACATTGTCAGTAAATGAATACTGGAATTCATTTTATAGAACCAAAATAAAAGAAATGCAAAACCAAACGAAGGCAATCGAAATACCATAAGTCATTTCATCCGGTCTTGTATTAATGCTAGTAATAATATTAGGAATTATTTCTTAAAGGTTCAACAGCAGAAACATGATAAGCAAAGTCGACCTATGTAGGATTTGAACTTAGATCATAAATATAGGATCTTTCTGATTTGGCGGACACCATTTGTTTTCTAAGGAAACACTTCCAAACTTTTAACATGAAATAATTTCGAATATAAAAATTCTTCTGTTCTATAAGACAAAATATACGAATAAAAACTAAATAAAAACTAAATAAAAAATGGTGTCCGCCAAATTAGAAGGATCCTAAATATATACCAGAATGAATTTTTATCTAACGCATTAACGATTTTGTTATTCAATTCCTTTTCCAATAGCAGTAATCCTTCCTATAATCGGTAAGAGACCCGAAATTTCGGGGTTGATTCTATGGAGTTGATTCTATCGAACGCAGTGCTTCACTGATACTTATTGTTTCAGCACCGAAGGGATGTCAGTAAACCTCGGTGGAATTTAGACTCAGATCCTAAAAAAATCAGAATAAATATCACAACGATTCTCTTTTCCAATATTATTAATAATAATTGTTTGGAACATAGACACAAATCGAAACATCATCGATTAAAGTGGCTGAAATACTTGATTAAAGTGGCTGAAGTACTTAATTTACATGAATCCTGGAAAAATGAAAGACAAGTCGAGTTTTGGGAAGTTGAATTCAGAATAATACATTCTATTATAGTCACATGGCTTGAAAATTTGGTGGTGGTAGTCGATTACATCGACCAGAGTACTCAGCTAGTACTTATTTTATCGACCCGGAAAGGCTGAGCAACAAAGTCGACTTGGGCAGAATTTGAACGCACGATGTAGAGCGGGAAGAAATACCGCGAAGAAACACTCCGTAAGGCATTTCATTTGACTCTCTATTCTGTCAAACTACCGCACTAGTAACGAAAGTAATAACTGGTTATAGTATAACATCAGTAATAATAGGTTCTAATGGAGGCACAGAGTTTAGTAATGTTGAGAATCTGTTAGCCCTGAATGAATGGTACTTTATTTTATTGTTACTGCAGGGATGGAAGAAAAAATTAGCCTTGCTGCAATTTGAACACAAAGTATAGTAATCGGAATATATGTCGCATAATTGTTCCGTCGGCCTCACGGTTCTATCTAATTGTCGTTTTATAACATGCACTAAATGTATGAGGCCTAAATTGTAGTGAAGGGCTTAAGTCAGTTACATTGACTTCAGTGCGCAACTGGTTCTTATTTTATCGACGCCGAGGGGATAGGCGGCAAAGTCTACCTCGACGGAATTTTGAACTCAAAACATATAAACGGGCGAAATGCTGCTAAGCGTTTTGTCCGGCACGCTAACGATTTTGCCAGCTCTCTGCAGTAATAACAGCAGTAATTGCAACAAAGATACAATACGACATTAACTTTTAATTTTGTCATACTCAAAAATTTATGTTTAAAAGATGTAATTATTACTATCAGATCAACTTCAGGTGTGTATTTCTAAATGAGTTTTTATTTCACTTTATCTGTTTCCTGATCATTCCCAGTGGACGATAACAGATGTATCCTTAATTACAGTAGTTGCCTATCAGAGCTAGTATTCCCAAGAGTCGTTGCTTCCGATACGAACATGTTGGCCGTTGGGGCGATTTATTTCGGATTCTGTCGTCTTGCATGTTTACAATATGTCTGGGAGATATTAGTTTTAGTCGATTGAATTAAGCCTCTGATTTTGATAGTGCTTTATTGATCCGTGCAAGAAAAGGAAGAAACGTAATGTTCACCACATCAGGATTTGAAATCTAAGCGTAAAGTGGAGGGACTAAATATTGGAATGCATCTTTCCCTGTAACAGTGCTGTCAACACATGGCCTGATGTATAAATTTACTTGCACTAAAATCCTAGATGAACAAATATTAAAAATGTACAAGCTAATAAAAGAAAATATGGTTTTTCATACATATTGGAAAACACATAATAAAGAATAAATATACTTCTTTAATCAACTAATATTAAACTTTTTTGATGAAGTTCAGTCTTATGAAGTTTGACTGAGAAAAGTTTTTGCAGATAAACATATTTTAATTAATTCTGTTTTGAAGCATTTAAAACAACACATAAATTACAAAATGAATAGGCAGTATTCAAAAAGTTAAGAGGGTAGAATTTAATCACGATATTAGCCACAATGTCTCTATGTATATTTGATGGTGATAACAATATTAATTAACTATGCTAATTAATTGAAGTAAAAAATAACTTAATTTAGATATCTAATACGCAGATTTGTATAGGGTAAATTAGGAAGGAAATGTGATTTTTTTTGCTTTTTGTTCTTGTCCATATCTAGAATTACTTCTACTCGTGTACAATATAAACATATTCAAAGAATAAGCGTACACATATTTACACGCACACACATACACAACGCTTTATACATGCACAAATAACACTATACATACACATACATGCGCACACACATATGCACGTTCACATGATTTTGTGTATGCCCTATATGTCCACTATCATTCAATAACATATAGTTAATCATATTTGAACTCACATTTAATCTACGTTCATATCATAATTCGTACTAGTGTTTTATAATGTTAATTAAAAGTTTCAGTTATCTTTTTTTACGATAAAAGGAAAACTTACTTTCAACTTATTTAATTTATGTAGCAACGCCATTACCTCTAAGGATCTAAAGCGAAATAAAAAAAAAAATAATAAATAAGGAAGCAAAGTTAATTATGAAAAAAAAATAATATAAACGTTTCAAATATTATTAAAGTTTATCTCGCAAAAAAATATTGCCTTTCTAATTTATGAAATATCAGTCTCAAATGTAATATTGATTTCCTTACCCCTGTAAAATATTTGGGCTTGCAGATAAAGAAACCTGATATCCCTTGCAGAAAAATTATAAGCTACTTTGATGATGAAGAAAAGCTTGAGAAAGAAATGTATTATGGTTAATACTGGAGAAGGATAGATCGGTGGAGTAAAAGAGAAAATTATCTATGGTATTTAGTTATATAACATTCTATTTGCGTTCAAACTTGTCCGGGGTCGACTTTGCCTTACATCGTTCCAGAGACGAAAGAAAAAAATTAAAGGCCAAGTAAATATTGATCTCTTTATAATCGATATCATCCTCTATAATCTCTCGTGTAATGTATGCCTTTCCGATTTAATTAAAGATCAATATTAAGAAATTAAAAAGACTATGGATTGACGGCAAGCGACACATTAGATGAATGTTGTGTAACCAGTGTCATTTCATTTGATAGGGACGAATGTAGCTTCCATGAATACAGCTTTACAATAATTACATTTGACTTCAGAATGTGAAGCTGGGTCCAACATAGTATTAAAATCAGCAGCCATTTCCTAAATATAATGGATTACAGCTAAAACATCTGGAAAAATCATATACTACACATATAAAGAGGCAATCAACCCGGAAAAGTAATAATTTTTAAAGTAGTCAGCGCATAGAATATGTGTCTGCAAGTTAGGGTATACTTAGCCATCACTTGCAGTTGAGTGTGAGCTGGTAGCTTGCATCACGTATTCGCTGTAAGTGTATAGGTGGTTCAAAGCAGATGCAGATAAACTCTCGACCCGTGACTTAGTGGAGCACCAAGGTTGTAAAACAGGAAAGAAGGGTTACGACGATGAGGTTTCCAGTTGATCCGATCAACTGAACAGCTTGCTCGTGAAATTAACGTGCAAGTGGCTGAGCACTCCACAGACACGTGTATCCTTAACGTAGTTTTCGGGGAGATTCAGCGTGACACAGAGTGTGACAAGCCTGGCCCTTTGAAATACAGGTACAACAGAAACAGGAAGAAAGAGTGAGAGAAAGTTGTGGTGAAAGAGTACAGCATGGTTCGCCATCACCCTCTGCCGGAGCCTCGTGGGGCTTCAGGTATTTTTACTCAATAAATGCTCACAATACCCGGTCTGGGAATCGAAACCGCCATCCTACGACCGCGAGTCTGCTGCCGTTACCACTGGGCTATTGCGCCTCCACCATATGTGTGTGTGTGTGTGTGTGTGTGTGTGTGTGTGTGTGTGTGTGTGTGTATTATGCATGTATTTTTGTGTCTGTGTTTCTCCTCCACCATCGCTTGACAACCGATGTTGGCGTGTTTACGTCCCTGTAACTTAGTGGTCTGACACAAGAGCCCAATATGATAAATACTAAGTTTACAAACAATAAATCCAGAGGTCGATTTGTTCGACCAAAGGTGGTCTCCACCATGGCCGCAGTCAAATGACTGAAATAAGTAAAAAAATATAAGAAATTACCAACAATATGACCATCACCATTAAAAGTATTAAAGTTTCATAATATACACGCTTCAAATTTTGCCTGAATAACTTATCCCAATGATATAGTATATCCTTCTTTTTATATAACGTTAACCGAAATTTTAATGCGTCAATCGCAATACGTATGTAGTATATTACGTTGATGCAGTCTATATGCATATTTCATATTCAATCTCTGTCGGCTGTATTTCACATATTTCTTTACAAATATATAGCAGCAAACTCCCTTGCAAATCTGTGACAAAGTGGCAATGCATCGAAATCAGTGTTTTGCTATTAAAACAAATCACATATTACTAATCTCTTCCACTTTCTTATCAATCTTTTAATGTATACTGTTGGTTCCATAAACCCGAAAGGAGATTCATCGCTTCCTTGCCAGATTACAATAATGGTTACTTGTAAATTATCACTTTCATGTATTTAGAATCTAATATGTGCTTCAAAATATTCGCGAATTCAGCGAGACTTGCGGATTATATTCTTTTCGTAATATTTCAAAGTGTTAATCATTTCATTTCATAAATCTTATTATTCAACGTCGTTACGTAAGCATTAAGCCGATGAAAGAAACAGGAATCCTTAGAGAAAATGATGTAGATTAGTTAAGTTTATTACAAGTTTTAATAACTAATGCTAGTCGCTAGTTGGATCAAAATCTATAAAATATATTTTTTTCTTTGTCATTAGAATTACAACGAAACAGCTCGAGGTGGTTACGAACACGTTTGCGCGATATCAAACACAGACTGCATCTGCTGGCATTTGAAATGCATTATCTATGTATTCTTTTTCATTTTAAGCTTTCGTTAGAGCGTGAATGGAATTATGTAGTTTGATTATATTTCTCTAAATATTATGCATATGATGAAAAAATGCCAAAATATACATTAACATCTATATAGTCGATTCGCTAAATCTATGTACTCGTACATTCAGTCACACAGATTCACACACACACATACACAAACACGCATAAAGATTTAACGAATCTGTTTAGATAGTTACTTTCTAGACTCTGTGTATATATGCGTGTGCACATTATAAATACAGAATTGCTTAGTTTGATTTTAACCAGAGCTATGAATATTTCGTTCTTCATGAATTCAGATTGAATTCAGGTAGTCTTTTACCACAACTTTGTGATTTGAGTAGCATAGGCAACCTCTCATAGCATGAAGACGCATGCACTTTTATAAGGTGTATCAGTACAGAGAGAGAGACAACTTTTAGTTGTTTATAGACATCAGTGAGGTTTATGCTGGCCTTGAATCACTGGTATGCTGTAGGGTTCCATAATGTGCCTCTTGCATAGTTGATTTCCTCGAATGAAACGCGGTAATTATATGTGGTCAGCATACATTGGGTGACCCGGTCAAGAGTAGAATATCAGAATGATCAGGTTTTAAATTACACCCAAATACAAATACACAAACGCGTGCATACGATTGCCCTCTTCCGAAACACGGACTGGAACTTGAGGTTGCACTCTAAAAGCAGAATATTTAATGTACATACTGTGTAGTGTAGTCATTTTTAGTGTTTCGGAAGATTTAGGAATATAATTTTCGTGTTTGATTTAGATTGTAACATGAAAAGACCAATATATAAAAGAGGCAACCTTTTCTATCCTCTTTTAATTTCCATTATGTTCCATAAAAATAGAGAAAATTTTATGTAATTCAAATTAAGTCTTATTTTTTACACTAAATCTGGAACCTTGTTTTTGTCCCGTGCTCAAATTTATATTTTATTACTGGATTCTCACATTCTCCTTCCATTTGCATGATTGCTCATCTTCCGATTAACTGCGTTTCTTCTACCGTCAGACTGAAATTTAGAACCTTCGAACTAAATCCTTTTTGCCATCCAATTCCTGTTTATAGTTCCACACCCATTTACCCTCTTCTTCCTCGCCTCCTGCTGCCATTTAACACCAACTGTTTTTATCCCCTCCTCTTTCACTCCAGTCATCTTGCAGCTCATATATAAACAAGTCTACAAGTATATGTATAAGTAAGGTTATATATGTACATATATGTATCTAAGACGTTGTATCAATTCACCGTTAGACGATGGTGAGAGGGGCAAACGCACACACACACATATATGTGTGTGCGTGTTTACATATGTATATATGCATATGTATATATGTGCGTATATACAACCTTCAACAAAGTAACTGTCATGTATACAACTTGAACTGACGCACATATCAGTACATAAACATACATTCACATGTACATACATATGCACACACACACACACACACACACAAATACGTCTACACAATTACCCTATTACTCACGTACATCCATAAGTACATACGTGCATACTCACATACATACATATATACATATATACATACATGTGTATAGGCATGCACACATGCATTCGCATGTACACAGATGCATACGCGCACACATGTACACGCACATACATACATACATACATACATACATACATACATACATACATACATACACATGTACATATATATCATGAACTAGCTATTACTTTCTCAGATGCAGCACATAATTTTGTCAGTGAACAGGTCGCGGTCTCAAAGCGACGAAAATATTTTGACAAATTAAATTTAAATGTTGAAGTGAATCTAACGGATTTTGTGTGTTATTTTAAATGGCTTATAAACACCTTCCACGCTGCAATTGTTTATATATATATATATATATATATATATATATATATATATATATATATCGAAACTATAGTTTTGTTTGTTGTTATCTCTCGTCCGTGACGACATAAAACAGAGGAGTGAATAAAAACAACTTTAGCTTTGATACCTTTTAAATAAGTAATCGAATATCACATCACCTTCAGCTAGGATTTTAAACCGATGAGGGTTCTTAATTTATACGAGATTTTGAATTCGGCTTTCATTTATAGGCTGTTTACATGCCCTCCATCTTTGAACTTCATAAGAACCGTGAACATAGAATCCCCTCCTCCAGACTAAGTTGGTTGATAAAGTGAACAACTAAGTAGAATTAACTATTGATTACTAACTTCACAATTGTTTTTCATGTTCATGGCGTCTCTGAATTTTATTTCTGTTCAATAAACTATGCCAAATTTTATGTGCAGGTGTAAAATATCGTATTTGTATCAGCGGTTCGCTTACATCTATCTCGATAATAATAATTGGTTTATACCTCACTAAAATGTTTAATTATATCAAAACATGCCCCAAATTCGACGCCATCCACCGACCATACTGAAATAATTGTACTAGTGTTATATATTGTAATATTCTTGTCCCTTTTCGGCTGCAAACGTATCTCTAATTATAATTTCAACGCTCACTGAATTTGTTACATCCGCGTGACTATGTCTTCTGTACATAAAAGTGCAGACGAGAAGATGCGAACTGTCAATACACTTGTCAATAAATTAGAGCAAAACTGCGCTGGCGCAATACGATTCACAACAAAATAATGCTATTAGTGCATAGTGGTGCGTTAGCGAACCTATGATTTTTTTCTGTAGTGTTGCCATCGTAGTTGTGATTCCTGTTCTCGATACTAGCTGTTTATTTAAATGTGCTTTGTCAATGTGGTGTTTGGTTTGTTGAATATGATAATAGAGCTATCGGTTAAGTTAGCTGCAGCTGTTTTCAATAGATTAATATTATAGATATAATGTGAAAAGTTAATTGTCGACACGCAGCTCTCTGTCTTTCCATCCACTCCTTTACCTACTTACTCTTTCCATAATGTACATATTCTCGATTATATATACACACAAACATACACACACATACACAGCATCCACACACATACACAGCATCCACACATATGGATATATGAGTGTATGTCTCTGCGCGTGTATATATAGATGTGTGTGTATGTGTGTGTGTGTGTATGTTTGTGTGTGCGTGTATATACGTACATACATTCACAACACATACGTATATAAATACACATTTACATATATATACAAATTACACTCATACAGATATATATTTATAGACACGTGCGTTTTTGTATGTTTGTTACCGTATTTTTTCCAGATGGTGCTAAAATTTCAATATCTAGATAAAGCCATACTTATTTGTATACTGGCTGAGTAGCCCGTCATTTCTGGCATTATATCAGAGTTTAATGCCTTTATTTAAACTTATATTTTATTCAGTGCCACACTCTGTCTTCCTAGACGGATACGTCTCTTGAACTGGATAAATTTTCTTTTCGTTTTACCATATGATGCATAGATATAAATATTTTTCTTAATACTTACTGTTGAATATCCAACATAAAGCTAACCATAGTCGAAACAGGTCTCTTCAAAGCGTAAATCGGCTACCGAAAATGTTTGCTCTTGTGATTTACTGATGGGCACGACAAAACAAAGTCACACTGGGAATTGAAAAGTCATTTGAATTAGAATGGGATATCGTCTCCTGTGAATGGGATAGCGTCTCCGCGGTTCGGTTGTCTTCTGAACTCACCGCTAATGTTTTGTAAGGGTCTTTTGACTCTGTCGCCCTAATGAAATTCCGTACGCACACGCATGCACACGTAGTGACTCACGCGCATACACACACAAGTACACACATACACTCACACACACATATACATATAAGTATATACACACACACACACACACACACACACACAAACACACACACACACACACACACACATATATATATATATATATATATATATATATATATATATATATATATAATCATAAATATACAGGGATTAGCATTGAGTTGCTTCTCCAACATACTGAAAATTTAGAAATAGCAGTCAAAGAACTTCAGTATGTTGGAGAAGCAACTCAATGCTAATCCATGTATATTTATGATGATAAATGGTTTTACCGATAAAGGTTTTTTCATACTGAACTACTTGGCAAAATTGTTAATTATTAACTCTATTATTAATTGATGATTCCCTGCCCTTATTCTTGTATATATATATATATATATATATATATATATATATATATATATATATATATATATATATATATATATATATATATATATATATATGTATATATATACACACGCATAGAAATATATATACAATCAATGTGAGTGATATACATACAGAGAAAGAGCGAGAGGGAGTGTGGTAAATATATATAGAGGAGAAAATTTACAATGAGAAATGCGTGAGAGAGAGAGAGAGAGAGAGAGAGAGAGAGAGAGAGAGAGAGAGAGAGAGAGAGAGAGAGAGAGAGAGAGAGAGAGTTAGTCGATTACATTGATCCCATGCGAAGCTGGTACTTATTTTATTGCCACCGAAAGGATGAAGGGCAAAGTCGACCTCAGCGGAATTTGAACTCGGATCATAAAGACGAACGGACACTCCTGGTATGTTTACAATTCTTTGTCCACTGCAAGGAATTTTCTCCATGACAAAATACAGTGAATCACTTTCTGAAGAGTTCGAATATTTCCCAAAGACACACACACAAACACACACACACACACGCACACACACACACACACACACACACACACACACACACACACACACACATACACACACACACACACACACACACAAAGGCGCCGAAATGGTAATGGTCCTTTGGACATTGGCTGATGAGGAATAAGCTACGAATTTTCTGTTTGTTATGTCTTTGTAAAAATTCTGTTTGTTATGCTTTTGTTAAATTTTTAAATATATACATACATGTGTGTGTGTGTATTTGCGTGTATGTGTGTGTTTTATCTTTTCCTTATTCCAGTCAGCGGCAATGCTGAGGTACTGCCTTGAACAATTTAGTCGAACGTATCGACTCCCAGTGCTGGTATCTTTTTAAGCCTTAAAAATGAATTACAGCGTAGACGCGCTAAGCATTGATGTATATAAATACCAACTTGTTATCAATTCAAATATGCTTGAATAATTTCAATACTAATCACGCGTATTAACCAGAAACAGGTGTCCACAGTTGTTCCCTTATCTCAAGACAATGAGACTGTCTTTTACTTTATGGTCGGTTGCTTTTGGAGAGCTTTTGATCTTTAGAAAATTCCATTTCCTACTTCGACATCGTACCAAGTAGCACCAAACTATTGATCTACCCCCTCTGGAAACGAAAAGAATTAGAAAAAAATCAAGAATCTATCTTGAATGTAATTAATATATCGTTACTAGCTTTCGCTGTTGAAATACATGCCCCGCAACACAGTTTTCTTAGTTCACTTTCTTTTCATATAACATACACGCGTATTATTTTACATGTATGTATGTATCTAATGGTCTATATATCTCACTGTGTATATGAAAGAGCATGGGTAAGTGAGTTAGGGAAGTAGACACTAAGAGGTCAAGAGGGAGATAAAGTGATGTATGAGAAAACATGAAAGATAATGAGAATGACTTGTTTTCGTAATAGTTAACGTTACATGAATCTGTGAAGAAACGTCATTGAATGAATTTATTCATTTTTTTTTTTCAGAAACCACAGTGCGTAAGTATGAGCATGTATGTGCCCGTGCGAGTACGTTTTGTTGTCTAGATATGTGACCATAGGACTGAAAGTGTGTATATGCAAGTGCATTTGTGTTCATGTGCATGTGTGTTATAATACAAATATCGTTTCATTTGCCTCTAAAACCTGCGTGTATATAATAGAATATCTGTGCACGTCTCCTCGTTTCTATATTCGCATTTATGTTGTTTGTGTGTTCGTGTGCAGCCATAATGGATTACTTGCCTAAGTCTTATACAAACGTAATTTTGTGCTCGAGTGCATGTATTTGTACGCAACAGCGACGTTCGGTGCGGCCTTTACCTTCGCCCTGTTGTTAGAAACTCCGAAAACTTTTTATGATATATTGTTATTATAATGAAAAAAAAAAATGTTCTTTTTGAGCGAAATGCTCAAAACCAAGTCAGTCAGATTACCTTGAAGTGGTTTTTCATAAGTAAGGGCTTATGTGTAAGAGTACATGGATTCAATTATTTTAGTTAAACAATGGGTAGTTTAGTCTAAAGATGCTACTGCATACACAGAAAAACAGTAAATGAATTTTTTGAAACATAGTATATATGGTTGAAAAGCTGGAAAAATAGTAGTGCCCATTGCATGCACCGCTAAAGCAGATGGTGGTGTTAAACTGAGCAACACATGAACTCTCTCACTCAAGATTAGGAACTGTCACGGCGATAGGCCTCCATGCAGTTTCCATATACAAAATTTCACAATTTACTTGCGAGAATGAGCAGATGGCAGTAAATATTTGCCTTGAAATATCGTTCAGTGAGAATAAACACTCTACTCTAAAAATGCGAAGCGAAACGATTAACCAATGAGCCATTCTATAACACGTATATCACACGTAAAAACTAACAAGTTTAATTTTGGTCGCTGATGCTGTTTCGCTTAAAAATATTCACAGTAATGCTTTGGAGAACAACATCATAATTTCATTTTGTTAGATATCTTCACAGTTTTAATATATCTTCCATCAAGTGGATGTAGAAACTACAGAACTAGACAGTTTAATACCGTTATTATGTGTCATGGTAAATCCGGAAATTGACTGCTAAAACACGCTAACACAATACATTCAGTATTAGATTGATAACAGGATGTATACATTCATACACACGCACACATAACATGTACATATATACGTAGATATATATGTTTATATATACGTGTATATATATATATATATATATATATATATATATATATATATATATATATATATATATGATATATATTAACATATATACACATATGTATACGCATATGCGTGTGTTGTGTGTGCGTAGATAATGTACTAAGTATGATATGTACGCCGCTGTAATTTGAAAGAAATATTTGCTAATTTGCGGAGAGCTAAATTGTGTATTCGATAAAGGAATATCTTTTTTTTGCCTTTCTATGGCGAGCGGCCAAAAACTTGAATCTAATGTTGAAGAGGCTGATTCACTCGTAATACATTCAAAATGACATATAAAAATATAACAAAGTTATATAATCGAGTTAAAGCACTGCAACAATTGTGGGATAAGATATAATAGGGCATGGAATACTATGAAGCGTATTAAGAAGAATAAGTGGTTAGGTTTTATTAGCAAAGTTTTGAAGCGATGTTCCCCAACAACCTACATATCTTGATCATTATTACGTTTTATTATATGTTTTTCTTATCGCTGGCATCCACATTTTAAAAGCGAGTTACTATCTACTATAGAAATGAGTTAACCTTCAGAAGTTGATTTGTGCATAGTTTCTATGGACTTCTGAAATGTATTTGCAACTAAATGGAAAATAAATACAACTAATGATTGCTATATATTACAGTTTATCTTGGCTAAATTATCTTTAGATGGAGCGTAAACATTAAAGAATGGAAAGTGTCTGTCTTTGTGAAATTGAGGCCAATGCCTTTCTAAATTTGGTTTCGCATTGAAAACTGAGAAGATTACTAGAGGAATATATAACTTAGAATTTGATGTGGTATTCTCCTAAAATATCTATACATACATGTATCTAAATACAAATATATATATATATATATATATATATATATATATATATATATATATATATATATATATATATATATATATATATATATATATATATATATATATATATATATATGTATATATGTATATTTCTTTTGCTTCAGTAAGAAAAGCAATAACACTTTATGAATATTTATACACGTTTGTCCAAAAACTCCAATATATTTAAGAGAATGTCATCAGAGTTGAGACAACTATTATTAATATTTCGCAAGTTCAGAATAATGTAAAACTCCTTCTATTTAATCATGGTCAAATAAACACCATGAACCTTGTACCGTCAGTGAATATTTTATCCTCGTATTGGTTTACAAACAATACAAGTTTTAGTGAAAAACTATTTTCCTAACACTGTGTATTGCAATAGGATTTCACTCTGTCCTACATACACACACATATGCACATACACTCACCCACACAAACACACAGTTACATATGCACATATTCTACTAATATAGTCGGTTGTGCGTCATCGTCTGCCACTCACTTATTGTCTAACCCTCTGACAAATACATTTAATGTATCAATTTGCTATTATATCTGCATTATCTCTGTATTTTTTTAAAAAATACTGACGTGCTCTTTAGTTGGTTGAATGCTGTGTAGATATACATAAGCTTAATTGTCCTTTTATGAATTATATGACGGTCTTTCCCGTCGAAAGCGACGTATGAGTCTTCAGCATGTGTAGAATGACCTGCACAAAGGAGTTGTTTATAGTGATGGAATATATGTGCTGTACACTCCCCTACATTAAATCGCGTGAGAGCGATCGAAGAGCAACATGAAAGTCAGTGTTTTGTTCAAGAACATAAAACTGAAACCACGATCTCGCGATCGTGAGTGCAACTCCCTAACTACTAGGCCACACGTCCTCACACCTCAAATTATGTATAGTAATATATATATGTATGACGTGTTATTACTTCAAACCAGATAATGTATTTTATTAAATCAATCACTTTAATGCAATTTACTACACGTTATTAAAACGGTGATATTGACTTGGTTGCTAATTGTATAAGGTCTCACACTTTAACATAACATTATCATTTCGCTGCAAATAATATAAGGCCGGATATTTTAACTTTAACACGTCACTTCACAGTTAACAGTGTTAGACCCTTAATTTTCCGATCAAGACATTCGATATCAAACCAACCGGAATATCTCTGGCTGTCTAATATAAATAAATTACACCCCAATTTATGAATTATATATCTAAACATTATTTCGTTTCAGCAGTTTCAAAACGACAAAAGAAAATAAAAAACGATAAATTTATATCTCATTTCCCCGCTTTACGGCTGAATAAATAAATAACAACTTATTACGAGTGCATAGTTAGAGAACTAAAATTAAAGAGAAAAAAGAAAACAAAACAAAAAAAGAACTCAAACGATAATGGTTGACTTGTACTTTCTCCCTCACCTCTATCTATCTATCTATCTATCTATATATATATATATATATATATATATGGACGTATACATTTATGTATATGTGGGCGTGCGTGTGTGTATATGTATATGTGTGTATATATATATATATATATATATATATACACACGGACACACGCATGTATGTATATATTCATATAGGTATCAGTGGATATATACGTATGTATATATACACTCATATACGAGGAAATTTTGAAGAGTTCATAGCTTTAAGGATATCGCGAAAGGCGTGGCTGGAAGCTCAACCTTCCTGGTTCTTTTACACGGCAAAGAAAAACCGAAGGACCACTGCAATAAGTGTGTGAAGCTGAGAAGGGAATATGTTGAATCGAATCATAATTAATCGATCCTCCTGTATTTTCTTTTACCCAAAGCCATGAACTTTTCTGCATCCCCTAGTTCATGGACAAATGTACATTCTATCTATCTATCTATCTATCTATCTATCTATCTATCTATCTATCTATCTATCTATCTATCTATATGAATATGTGTGTATGTGTGTGTGCGTGTGTGCACGTGTGAGGCGAGGTGCGTACGTATGGTTTTTATATATATAGAATATTTCTTTATATAAAACTAAATAGATTTTTGTTGAAATATTTTTTAAATAAAGTATGTAGTAGTTTACGAGAAGATTAAGTGTATCTTCATAGTTTCGAGAATTCTGTTCATCCGACTTGTTAGCTAAGTGTTGTCGAGTATTTTCGTTTGCTACTTTTAGCCGTTGGACCGAGGTCATACTTATGCACCATCTGCGGGATTTTTAACTGATAATGTTGATTCATGCAGTTAATTTAGCGTGCTGCTTTTTTTCTAAAGTATTGTCTAATGAAACGCTAACCAAACATTTATGATGCAAAAGTACATGGTTAGACACAACACCTATATCCTTAAACACAATCCTTCATACACACATACGTGCTTTCATATATACATCCATGTACGACCTGTATATCCACCAGATTTCACTTGCAGACCATTAGCAAAACTTAAGCTGATTTAGGACACATTTTGTACGTTATCCGAATTAGTGAGCAAGAAAATGAAACTGTATAGTTACAACGTAAACCTTTTAACCACCCAAATATCATGTATATTTATTGTGGAAAAATGCAATAATATTTGGATGTCCTGACAGTTGTTGTTCACGTTACTAAGAAGAGGTTCATACTTTGTGATTTCAGACTTCTTATTTAAGTTTTACAGTAAACAGTACGTATTGTTTTGAAGCACAAGAATTGTCTGTATTATTGGCTTGTGTTTTTATTGTGTAGTCACATTCTGTCTATGATTCAATCGCAGGTACTGTACTGTAGTAGTACTCTTCCTATACTTTTCTTTTTCAAGCACTAAGGGCTTATTTGAGGAAAATATCTGTTATTTTTACCACATTTGATGAACATAAAGACGTTCCGGTGCTGACATCTTTGGTAAATGTAACTACATAGTGTGTGCAAATGTAAACATAAAAAGATAACTTGATGAAAATATTTGAAACGTGATACCTGTTATGGAAATAATCTCAGTAAGAAATTATACTTGATAAGTTTCTATTAATTTTCTATTCAATAGATTAAATTATGTCTAGTATGGTTTTGTTTTAGCTCGGCATAAATGTAATATATTTTAGAAAGAGAAAATTAGAGATTAAACGTTGGTGCATTTCCAAAAAGAGGCCAAGTAAATTTAGTTGTATTTAATAATTTGAACCTTGTTGCTGCAGCAATTTACTAGAAGCTGAGAAACTACTATATATAACTGTAGAATTTGCAATAGTTCCACAACTATACTTATAATATTCTTGTGCGTATTTTATATTCATAACAGGTGCTAGCTCATGTCTAATCATCTATGAATTAAGGCAATAAATAATACTTTTTAATAGGACTAATGCTATAAATTTAGATTCTTATACGAGATGAAAATGTACGCAACCTAACACGGATTGGCAAGGATCAGTTGTAAAAGATATTTCCACGCTGTCTATCCTTAAGATAAATATTAGAAGAATAATTTAGAATGATTGATTGCCAATATATGCAGCGAGCTTCGACAATCTATATTTTTCTTGCCAAGCTGATACAATGCCTAAATTAAAAACAAAATTCAATAAAACAAAGTCTAGAACAAACTAAAGGGGGTGATAACAAAGAAAATGAGAGAAAGATTTGTGAATCTTCACAGACGTTCTCAAATAGTTCTACGAAATGATTTGTTTGAAATACGGAAGATTTATAGTTGATGACTGACTGAATTGAATTTTCACTTACCATTTTAATGGAAAAGTGATAACAGGCATGACATAAACCATTCTCAATATTTGCTATAATAAAGAAGGCGACGCAATCGTCGTCAAGCTGCATTAATATTTGTATTTCCTTCTCTCTCACCTTCCTTTCAGAGCACGTTAAAACTCATCCACGTTCTATCTATTATATAAGTTCTGAGATAATTAACTACTATATCTATTCGGATGTTCCATATTTCTGTATACATGGAAAGGTTGTATAGATTTATATTAACATTTACCAAGTGCATCCATACATTGTTGACTAAAACTCGCACAGTTTAAAAAATCTACAGTTTATACAAAATATACACGCTGCTTAGCGTGTCACTATAATTAAATTAATTACCAGCAATAAAGTAATCATGTAAATCGGTTTCTCGGTTTAGTGAAGTCCCAGATAATGATAACTTACATACGTTCATATATACATGCATACATATATACATACATGCGTATATATATGTGCATATCATATATATATATATATATATATATATATATATACATGCATACACATATATGGTCATTAAGAATGAAATGTCCAATTTTGGACCGAATGTTTTTTTTACTATATCTCAACAAAAAGCAATGCAGTTAATCAAAGTATGCCCCTAAATTATCAAAAGAATTTTGCCATTTTATCGACAGCTTATTTATGCCGGCGGGGAAGAATTCTGTAGGGCAAAAGGTGATGAAATTATGAAAAGCTGTTTGTGCATCTTCTTCAGATTTGAGGTTTTTTCCTTGTAAAACGTTGTCAAATGTCTGGAAAATGTGATAGTCAGGTGGTGCAAGGTTTGGTGAATATGGTGGAAGACAGAGTACTTCTAAGTTCAGGTCCATGTAATTTGAGTAGCGTTCTTTGTACAACACGTGGTTGAGCATTGTCTTGCAAGAGAATTGGCTTGTCTCTTGACCAAACTCGGTTGTTTAATTGCAAGTTCACAAATCATTTCATTGGCCGACATCCGCTGTAATTGACTTACCAGGTCTCATGAAGCAGTAGTGGATGACACCAGCGCTGGACCACCAAACAGACACCATTAGTTATTTTAGCTGTTTTGTGTGTGTGTGTGTGTGTGTGTGTGTGTGTGTGTGTGTGCGTGTGTACACAATTTCCTAAATAGGTCCGAATCGGGTGGACCAATCGTTACTTTCCACTACTGGGAAAGAGTGTATAGGTATTTGTATACATTAATCTCTGACATAGGCAATTATTTATGCTATATTCGGTCATGTGATCCTCGTGCAATCGATTCACAATATAATATAAATGCATTATATGTCCTAGTGACATAGTCGGGTCACAATTCAATCCATTATTCTATATTCTATATTGTCTGTGTTAACAGATTTTATGTCTTCAAAAATAACATTTCATTCTGTTACAATACATTTGTTGAAGAAGAGTGTTACATAAGACATCGCCTCGTCTATTATATAATCGGTTGGTGTTCCATTACTTTCAAAAGTGAAGAAATAACATATATTCTAAGGTATATTCTGTTATCTATCGTTACTGCAAGCTGAATGTAATATTTAGAATCGATGTAAAAATTATACTCTTAATGCAAAATAGAATGTAATTTCGATCATCTTTGTCCCAAGTTCAATTTCTGTTCTGGTTGCCTTTATATAATAGAATCCTCTGCTAGAAACTATCTTATGGAAGACCTAACTAACCTTCCATCTATATGACATAAATCAATATCAATTACAAAATATCATGAGATGGGGCAAGTTTCTCACCTTCATCTGTGGAAAGGAAATTGAACTGTTTCTAATTTAATAGTTCAAAAGATATTTCTTCTACTTACAGGCGGAAACGCTTCTATTTCTTTAAAAATCAATATTTCCGCATTCCTTTTCTTGTTTCTAATTTCTGAAATTATTTTGCACTCACACCAGCATCGAATACATTACATGGTTGCTCGATCTCTTAGAAATAACAGCAATATTACGTACAAATCCTAACGTTGTTTCATCAGATATATATATCACGTTTGACGAGCAAACCTTAACGCTAATAGGTTGAGCTCTTTTGGTCATATGCTTGCTCGTTCAAAGCAAGCATGAAATTAAACATCCATGAAAATTTGGAGAAGCATTATTTCAGAAACGTTGTGTCGACGCCCCCAAGCGAAGAAGTAGGATCACCCAAGACATATAAATAGATGTAGTCTGGCCGTGGTAGAGAGTTGAATGACTGTTGAGTAGCTGTCGTGTAACGGTTGAGTAGAGATCACCCGAAGGTGTTAGATAGCAGTAGCTTGAGACATAACAAGAAACGTTGTAATAAGTGTAGCATATACATACTTACATGCACGCATACAAAAGAATATACTTACATGCATACATATGTATGAGTTTGTGTGTGTGTGTGTGGGTGGGGGCGGGGGCTGTAAAGTGTAAAAATGTCACGTACGTGATAATTAAATGATTCGGGATAACTTCGATTGCGGAGTGCATTGAATGTTATACACACTAAATACTTTTTCTTAAATTTCTTTTTCTGTCAGCGACGTTAGATCTAGCTTTGGTAATCAATGGCTATGAATGTAGTGGGTACTTAATTTCAAGAAATTAAAGAATGGTTCTTAATGAAGTAAAATGTTATTAGAAAATGGCAGCTACGGATATGTGATTCTGCTTCAATTGGCATCTCGATTAAGGACTTGCCTTTACCAAGTTATATATATAATTTAATCTATATAAAAATATCTGAAATCATTCTTAACCAAAATTCATTTTCATGAGTAGAACGAAAATGGGGCTAAAAGCATAAGTGTCTTTTTCTCCTTCTTTCATCGTATATTATTCTCATCTCCATGATATTTTCCTTTCTAAATCAATGTCTTTACTAGTCTTCATTGAGTTTTTGTCACGGTATCATCCTGCAAAGGAGGTTCCAAAACAATTAAGAATTATTATTCCGAATTATTATTTACTAAATAGATGTCACTTTCCTGAAAGATTTATCCCTCTGATATGAACCTCTTCTCAGTAACTCCAAGCTATTGTATATCTAGCTCATACCCGTATTAGATTCAGTAAATCTTCTTTTCATATACTCAATACGTACATTTAGGCTTCTAGCTATTACTGCCTTTCACCATCAAAATTTTCTCACTCTAACTTAATTTAAAACACAATGGAACGAAACCCTACAGAATCAGGAACCTTTGCCTTAAAAGTTTTCTAGTCCTCATATTACAATGTTTTTGATACATTTCTTTTTTCGTGTTCTTCCTTTTATGCCTCATTCCCCTGTTTCTTTCTTTCTTTTTTCTTTCTTTCTTTCTCTCTCTCCACACACACACACACACACACACACACACACACACACACACACACACACACAAACACACACAAACACACACACACACACACACACACACACACACACACACACACACACACACACACACACATATATATATACATCGCTAGTATCTACCTTATAAGACTGTGAGCTAGAAAATTGTTATGCGGTTGCACAACGGGTTCGATGTAATCGACTAGCCCCCACCCACAATTTCAGCCCTTATCCCTATAGTAGAAAGAAATATTAGTCTATTTCTCTCTCTCACACATTCTCTGCTCTTCTCTCTCTAGAAGTGTATATACAATTCTTTATCTAATTAATTACATTTAAAATAAGGCATATTAAACTCCTTGTTCAGGGAATAAATAACCGACCCCGTTTTCTGCATTTGATTCATTTCTAGAAAATGTTTTAGAAATGTGTTACATAAATATATTTGTCCCTTGTTCATGTTTTCTTTTCATTAATCTGATGCGATCAGTAGACCGAAATACACAGCATATTAAAACGAGTAATGGAAAATAAGAATTAAACATAAATCCTTAGCGAGTTTACGCCTTCAATCCTTTATCTAATAACAATGATTACTTTTGATATCCCTACACTGTTTAAGATACACGGCTGAAGAGAAGCTGGCCAAAAACGAACCATAGGTATATCACATCCAGTGCTTACTTTCGAAGTACTTCAGTAGGATAGAACAACCAAGGAAAATCTTTTGTTCCTGCGAAAGCCATACAGAAGAAATGATTGACACTACAAAAGCGCAAAATGTGATACATGCGCCATAATTTTATATCTGTGCTAGACATCCGTTTCGAAAGAAAGGTATGTCGAGGAAATGCTGATGCAAAATACAATAACTGTAAAGTCTTTGGCGACTTCAACCTCAGCAAAGTCATCAGAAAGTAGCCCGGTGACAAAGCTCGATTTCATGACTATTATGAAAGAGATTCCAAGAAGAAAAACGATTTCTTTTGTCAATTGAAAGTGAACAATAAACAATACAATCAAAGAGGAAATGGAATTTTAGAAAACAAGATATAGTTACAATCAGTCTAACTACAGCAACATGAAAGTATAATGCTAAGATGTAAGTAGCTGTAAAATAAGTAGCGACAAACGATGGAATATAATAAGATGTTTCCTTCTGTCTCTGTTCTATCCTCCCGCGCTCTTTCTGCAAGTTAAACCCACGTCTTTGAATATTATACATCAAAACACAGCAGCGAAATCTTTGTCCAGAACTTTACAGTAAAACGACCTGTGTCAAATATTGATTATCAAGTATCACTTGTCGATCACTTTCTAGTAAAAGCCTCTAGAGCTTGAATTTCGACGAAAACATCCATGGAGATATGTTGGAGTTATTGGCTGTGATTAAATTACTGCTAGCGTCATGATAGAATGTGGTGTGGAATTAGCCGAGCCACTTTGGCGGTTATTTGACTTGTGGGTAATTTGCTTACTAATAGAAGATCACTTCTACAATCCCAACATATGACATAGGAGATAGAGTATAGATCTGATCCATTAATTTGTCTGGCATCATAAGCAAAGTAATGGAATCGGTAGGTTACGAATATCTGTAAAGTTATTTCTTAAACAACCTGTTCAATTCCTAACAGCAAAACCAACACATTCTGGAATAAGCATGTCTATGATAGACTAAAGCCTTAATAAGTCTGCTTAACTAATTCACAGAAGTTCGAAACAAGAATCTTATCATAAGCGAAGTCGATAGGTTTGAAATTGCGAAGAAAGAAAAAAACAAAACGATTTTAGTAATATTAACTTAGAAGCAGTTAATAAGTTTTCAACCCACAAATCACAGACAACCAAAATATTGCGTAATGACATCATATGAGTGCGAAATACCCAATTTTCAATGAACTATTGAATTTATGGCTGCCCGTATTCTAAGAAAAATTTAGAGAAGGGAATTTCCCTTACTCGCCAACTGTAATCAACGAGAACAGATTTCTAGAGACTCTCACAAGAAGCATCGCCATACTTACATAAGCCGAGTGCTTGAATACGTTTTGTCAATCGTGGCATTGTAACTGGAAAACTTTAACGAAATCCAATCACGTACAATTAGACTTTATGTGTATGTATGTATATATGTATGTATGTATGTACGTTTGTTTGTTTGTATGAATATCTGTCTGTCCATCTCTCTGTCTGTTTGTCTGTCTGTCTATCTATCTATCTATCTATCTATCTATCTATCTATCTATCTATCTATATCTATCTATCTATCTATCTATCTATCTATCTATCTATCTATCTATCTATCTATCTATCTATCTATCTATCTATATATATATATATATATATATATATATATATATATATCAATCTTAAATGTTTGCTGTGTCATATTGTTAAACCCTATGCTGATGTAATTTTCCGTATTTAATTTTGCTATCATTTCAATGCGGGGGATATGATTATGCAATTGAATTACGCTTCTGGAGATAACGAACATTAAGCGATTGAGGCTTTACTTAGGAATACATTCCTGCGAGAATTTAACAGATTAATTAAAAGATATACATCATAAAACAACAATGTATTAATTATTAAATACCTAATAAAACATGGCATACATGAACAGCAACGCATTCAGTGATTTTAAACAAATTTCTCTCGTTCAGGCAGAATTGCTTTCACACTGCACTCAGATGAATCTATGCTACTTTACGTATTCTACCCACTAACGTAATTTTTCTATTGAATCCGAACAGAGTAAGAAACGTGATTCAATATCCCATTGTGATTTCATTGTAATGAAATTAATGCAGGTTTTATCTCACAACTATTGATTTATCGTTTATAGTTTCGGATGTTCGCTAAATATATAAAAAGTAAAGAAAATCAGTTATAGGCAGCATTCCGTTCTTTTACTATTATCATAATATATTTTTCATTTGAAAAGAAATAATGCCCGTTAAATGCTTTATTTTGTGTTTTTTTTACTTACTTTTCTTATTTAAAACCAGTTGTAATTTCAGTTCGTATTCATAAAATCTGGTTGATATTTATTTTACATTATAATCTCTTTAAAGAAAATAATTTTTAATCATTAATTCGTATATAATTCGTTTGAGGCACATTTTTGATTAAAGAAGATCTATTATATAGTTACATGCGTAAATTGTGAAAGGGAAAGGCGACATTAAATGTTTCCCTGTAAGTTTATTACTGGTTCCTTTATCAACATTTAATATGATTAAAATAGGAAGAAAACTCAAGAGGCTTTCAAACCAGGATCTACAGAAATGAAATATAATTAGAGTAATGAATCTATTCTGAGTGAACCATTCATCTGCTCGTTACGCTCTCCATGTGTTTATTTGGTTAAATATGCAAATTCATGTATCGTTATTATTATAGAAGCATGAGCAACCATAGCCTGTATACATACGCACATCACATATTATAAGACAATATATATATATATATATATATATATATATATATATATATATATATATATATATATATATATATGTGTGTGTGTGTGTGTGTGTGTGTGTGTGTGTGTGTGTGTGTGTGTGCGTGTGTGTGTGTGCGTGCGTGTATGTATGTATCAATGCATATATATGACTACGGACATATTGGAACATACATACATGTATACATCATATGTAGGTTTATTTAAGCAAGTGTGTGTGAATGTGAGTATATATGGGTATGAACATTCATACATACACACATGAGTGTCTCATATACATATCTACCTAACTGTCTGTCTGTCTGTATATATGTATGTCTGTCTGTTTGTCTGTCTGGCCGTCTCTCTCTCTCTCTCTACACAAATATATATATATATATATATATATATATATATATATATATACATATACATACATATATTGTCACACACATACACATACATATAGGCCACATACACACACAGACACATACACACACATTTATATACAGATGAGCTGGAACACAACAGAATTCATGGCTCAGACTTAGAAATTAAGAAGCTTAAGTCACATGAGAGATATGTCTCTCATCCTATTTGTAATTGGTACAACTGAAATGACACACGACTACGTTTTTGTGATAAACAAGGTATCTATACCAAGTAATCTATGCTATTTAATCTAATCTATGCATATAATTTGCAGATTTAATTGTGTTTAAGTATCTGTGTCAATACAATAGAACGACTGTAGACCTTTTCTATTTTCTTTATCGTAGCCATACAATTTTCTCGTTTCTGGACGAAATCTTGAACAATGCAAAAATTTATTGACATTCATACATTTACTATACTTTATGCAAAAGAATGGTAGTAACGAAGCATCTTTCGAACTTTCACCTAGTGGTCCGAAATGAAGCCAGGATATAACAGCAAGAGGAACTACATTTTTGTGAAAAATCAAAGTAGTGTGTATAGAAAGTTCCCGATGTGATTGGTGAACCCGAATACCTTTTCTGGATTTAGCTTGAAAACGTGCTTTAGAAATACTTAAAAAATCATTAGAAACATTTCCGTCCTCAAAGGCCAGTGTAAAAATGGGCAGCATGAAAATAATAAAACACCATCATACCATGTAAAAAATTCGTACTTCGCCAATATAAGACCTTCTCAGAAATGTAAGGGATCTTTCTCGTGGTAGAAATCCTTAGTATTGTATTCGTTGTATTAACATATTTTAAGCAAGTGTGTTAGTACTTAATGCTAATTTATTAAAACACTTTATAGACTGTACATACCTACTCGTATAGCAACGTTCAAGAGTTTCGTCGATCTACACTATAGCAATACATAATCTAATACTGTGAACCTATGTCTATAGAAAACGATTGACACGCTGGGGTTTTATAACCAGTAATACTTTTATTCACACATGCTGATATATTTGCAATTTTGTAATTTCTAACCACTGGCTGGAAAGAATATTCTGTTCCGTAAATATAATTCTTTTTCATTATTTTTCAATTGAAGGATATACATAAAACCTATGTCAGATAGTTTAGTCAAGCTTAAGTAACTACGAATTAAACTCTTGTCAGTTACATTTCTTAATCGGGACATACAGTCTATATCCAGTTGATATATATAATACATGTATATATATATATATATATATATATATATATATATATATATATATATATATATATATATATATATATATATAAAGAATACATATATGTATACATATATATATATATATATATATATATATATATATATATATATATATAAAGAATATATATATGTATATAAATATATATATATATATATATATATATATATACTGAAATTTGCTGGACTCTGTACTTTTGCACTTTACATTGTCAAAACAAAAGATAAAATTCAATGAAACTAAAAATAACTGAACTACTAAAACATGATGCAGTGCCTACCAAACAAAAGGTCACACCTAAAATTACATACTTACTTACAAATCCCTGGATACATGAATAAATTCTAATAATAACATATCCGAAAATTTAATCAATCAACATTACTCCAAAACACCTCTCCATATAAAGGCAACCTCGCTCAAACCCCACCAACTGAGACTATATAGAGCCAACATTTACTTTAATGCATCGCAGTCTGACGAGGGCATAACTGACCCAAACTTACAAGTCACCAAAAAACAACATTTTTGTTTCGCTTGTACTCAATAGAAGTATAGAGTAACTCTTCTGATAAATATGAAATATTTATTATAACTAAATATAACGCCGAACATGCATGGGCGATAGCTGGAGAGATTTGCATATAGAAACACATTCATATTACCATAGTTGAATACCTCCCCCACACACACTATATATATATATAGTCTTCTTAAAAGTCTACCAATTTAACTCTATTGCCATTAGATTGGGAACTTTACCCCCTCACTGTGAGTGTATAGTAGAGTTAAGAGATGTGTTGCTGCGCGAATACATGTGTATATACATACACGCACGCATGAGCGTGAGTACGGGGGGATATACATAGCACACGTGGGTGTGGGGGGGGTGCGCAGGCAGGCTAGCATCTTGACCGACCAGTGGCTATCAAACCGTCGCTAAGCGTAGGCAGTTTAAAACAATAGTTGCCCAATTGGAAGGAGGAAGTTAACGGTAGTAATTAACCCTCCCCCATTAGCAGCAGAATGGTAGAGCCGTTGGAAGAGGCAACAGGATATCTTACACCGCTAAGTTTGAAAGTTTGGCATATTATTGTTGTTGTTGTTGTTGTTGTCACCGTCATCGTCACCTTCACTGTTATTGCTACTAGAACATTAATAACTTGTATAAAATGAACTTCTACATAGAACCTTCCAATATATATAGGAATGACACACACACACTCAACAAAACTTCCTTTCTAAAAAACACTTACAGCTGATGCCACAGACAACGTATGTGGTGGAATGTTTGCTTATAAAAACATGTATATGCACACATGAGAGTAAGGGGACATCCGAGTAAGGCTGTGCACACGAACCCACACATATAGATATGCATTGGAGTGCCTATAGCTACCTATCTATAATGTTTGTAGACTTTTTGGGTGCCTTGTATTTTTAAGGGTTTTTTGACATATATCTTTTTTATATTTTTGCATGTCCCACATGCCATACCTTCATTTATGTATTCTTTATTATTATTATTATTATTATTATTATTATTATTATTATTATTATTATTATTATTATTATTATTTTTTTTTTTTTCCTGCTGTACCCTTATTTTTATTTTTATTTTTATTTTTATTTATATTTTGATTTTAATTTCATTTTTTATTTTTATTTCTATCTTCTGGTCTCTACCACACCTCTGTTTTTACCTCTTGCTCTACACTTGTATGAAACCCTTTGTGAATCTCTGAAGAGGCCTACAGGTTCGGGCATGTAACCCCATTTCAAAATGTCATCCGATAATCACTCCGGAAAGGAATATTCGGATATAAACAGCTGTAAGATTAAACTTCTGTTCATCCTCTAATTCCTTATGTACTTTGTACTTCAATATGTAAAACATGTTGGCAAAATAACATAGTCTGCCATAGAAACCTGTGCTTTGGTTCTTTCTTTTTCTTTTCTCCACTTTTTTTGTCACTTTTGCTATGAATTAAATTAATGAACTCAACGGGATACACCGTCTGCAAGTAGTTGGGTTCAGCATATTATCCTCCATTTTCTAATTGTTACACAAATGTTGCGTCAAACTTCCACTTTTACCCACTCCCATTGATTGCACCTAGTATAGCACTAGCGTAGTAATAATTGGGTACCCTCCCAGCAGTATACTGGATAGATACTATCCCTTAGTGGGTTGAACCCCCAACCCCTGGTGTGTGTGTGTGTGTGTGTGTGTGTGTGTGTGTGTGTGTGTGTGTGTGTGTGCGTGCGTGCGTGTGTGTGTTTACGTCAGTGTGTCACTTGTTTCATTGTTTTATTCATAAATATGAGTACTTTAGTGTCGTTATTTATAATGCCATATGTTTTCCTTGTATCAAAACCGATTGCTGAATCATGTAACGTAAAGAGAAATTCAGTAGTATTAACATTTTCTATTTCTTTTTCTTTTTTAGCAAATGAGTAACCTAGTAACTTATACAACTTATAAAATTGAAATTCCGTCCTAATCCAATTATATCTGATTTTCCATCCAATCCAGGAGGCTTACGTATTTGATGCTTCAATTTTTATCAGATTTTTCGAGAGATGTTTTGCATCTCCCGATTGTCAACTGTTAGGTGTATTCGTAATATCGCTTTTAAAACGCGTTAACTGTTACCAAATACATCTGTTCTTTCTTAATTTGTAGGAAAGATCCTTAGCTTGGTTTTCTATGAAATGTAAAGGATTAAAAGCTGGTAGTTTTAAGTGTTTTGCATTATTGTTAGGCCTAGGAATAGAGGCACAATACTTTGCGACTGTTAATACATGCATTGTACTGCATCATAGAGTGATTACTCCGACAACTACTAAACAATTTCGTGCTCCTTTTAACACGCAATTGCCCCTCTATCAGCTTCTTCATGATGCTCATGAAATATCCAACGTTTCATCGATAGCTTTAGGTGCAGGGATTCGGCGTATTGTTGCAGATTCTCTCACACCAATGAGGTTATTGATGTCATTTAACCTAAAGTAAATCCTGGATGTCCATAGCTGTGATCAATGACATCAATGACATTTTAGCCATTAGATAACTAATCCGAATATATATATATATATATATATATATATATATATATATATATACCTATTCAGTAGCCATGATAAAACTCAGAGTTTTGGATGCCAGGGTGGGGTGGCGGGCACGCCAACATCTCTTCAGTTATCCAGCCATTGAAAATTCCTTTGAAAAATGACCGTTAAAAACAAAGGGAAATAAATAAAGGGAAATAAATGTGTAGTGACAAAACGCGCCTAAAACTGTGTATATCATACACGCACGCACATGTCTCAATGTATGCACGCATATATCTACATACACGCGCACACTCACAAGCGTGCACATATATAGTTCCTTGTACGTGTCTATAAGCGTACGGAAAAAAGGTTTGGAGGGGAGAAAACAGAAAACTATATGTGGAAAAATACAAAAAAACACATCATTCCTAATCGCCTCTATTTTGATAAGCTTCGTAGTTATGCTATCGTAAGAAATCTCACTATGATGCAATCAAAAGGCAATTAATACTCTTGTTTACTTCGCTACAGCCTAATACTGAACATTAAAATTGGAAACGTATTTTGAAATGTTAATATACTAAATTATTTTCTCTTTTTTGTGACTTTGATAAATATAAATCTTCCTATTCGAATATATAAATATTTAAAAGGGGAAAAATTATCTTTTTTATAGGTAATTTCAATTGTAAGTGATTACATAAACGGAACAAATGAATGTTTAAAAATCTGTATACACGTGTTTAAATTATGGTTTAGAAGATCTTTATTAGCACCACTAGAGAGGTATTTTAGCGGCCAACCGTCTCGATTAAAATAACAGGCACCTCCTATAATATGAGTTCCGCAGTATCTTAGTAATAGAAATAGTGAGCAGAGAAAATTCATTTATAGATGACGTATATACGGGGTTCTCATGCTGGAATTCTTCGAATAGTAGGCCTTAAGAATTAACAACAGTAGCGAATATTTGAAAATTATCAATCTATCGTATTTATCTATTAAACAGTCCCTAATGTTTTTTTAAAGTAACCATCTGTTTTACTGATCGAATAAAAATGAAAATCTACTTTCTCGTACATTGCCAAGTGACATCTATTTTTATAGTTTTAAACCATACGAATGTGTTATATATTATCTGAGCTCAATATTCATTTTTCGTTATGAGTCACTATTTGCATCTATACTATAGCTTTCGAACAGCTTTATACTCTACTATCGCGTTCGTATTATGATTCAACAGCATTAAAAATATATTGTACACATAATGCTTGTTTGGTGAGAGAAACAGAATGTCAGGATTTACAAGCTACGATGCAATATTCATTTCAAATTTTGGCACAAGTCAGAAACTTCGGGGAAGTGGGTAAGTCACATCGACCCCAGTACTCAACTACTACTTATTTTATCGACCACTAAGGGATGAAAGGCAAAGTCGACCTCGGCGGAGTTTGAACTCAGAACGTAGAGGCAAATGAAATGCCGCTAAGCATTTGCACCCGCGTACCTACAATTCTGCCAGATCACCGTCTTACATCAGTTTACTATTAATACTTATCAGATTCTCACCGAGGATATAAAGTTTGTTCCTCATAGCACTCAGTATAATATTCACGCAAAAAAAAGATGACTTCTTAATACGGTTACACATTAAAATTCTAAGTTACACTTATCGTGTTGAACAACAAATAAAGATCAGTGGTAATTAAATGCAATATTGGCAAATTATGTTTGAACAACCATATAGTTTGTACGTTACGCTCCAAGAGAAAACCATATTATGTATGGATAACATGACATGTAACATGTAGTACACTTACTAATTTGTGACCGTACACTGGCGCAATGTTAATTTCTGTCCTAATTTATGGCAGTACACTTGCATATTGATGAAATCTTGGCGAATACATAGAAAATTAAAATAAAACAGTCTACATTTGCAGTGTGCTATTGAATAATTTGACAGCATTCAGTAGTGAAATCAAACATTCTTGTGTGATAATTGACTTTTCAGCAAACCGCGGAACCCTACACTGAAGAGATGATATGATAACAATATCATTAACTGTATGAGGGAAGTTATCTAGCCCAATATTCCACATGTTTCTGATCAACAACATATATTGTTTACTTATAAATGATTGTAGGCTACTTACTTAAATAGCAATTACCTATATACTAATAAGTCAAACGATGGTCAGAATTCCATATTTATAAAATAACCTACTGGCATAAAATCTATTTGTGAAAAGAACACCATATTTTATTTCCAGATAAAGGAAACGCTTCATGCAGTTCAGTGATAGGCTTCAATTACTAAACATAGCGAATATGGAAAACCAGAACTTTCTCATAAAAGCCAATGTAATACCAAAGAAGAAATTATATTTAACAGAAAACCACTGATGGCATCAATAATTTTAGCTATTTTATCAGTAATTTCTTTCTTATTTTTTTCTCTTTGGCATCATGCATGCATAATGTGTTGAGAAATATTGAAAGCCTTCCTACGACTATAATAGAATAAGCAGGAAATAGACACTGCACGATTCTAATAACGTGTAAAATATAACGTTTTAAAGCTTCATATGTGAATGTGAATAATATGTTCTTTCTCAATATAGAAATTATAATAATAATGTTAACATGATAAGGAGAATAACTAGATAAGTTGTTCAGAATATTTATTAAGCAAAATGCGTGCATGGAATTGTTTGGAATAGCTTTATATACCGTGGTACATCAAATTGTGAAGATAATTATTTAGCTTTTACAGAGTTCATAGCGTAAAGAACATCACTTCAAACAAGTGATACGATACAAAGTGAATGGGTTACAGAAATATTTGTAATATTTGATTCCAGCTATAAATGTTCAGAAGGAATATATTTAATTTACAATCAGACATGATGATTGTGCAGAGGAAGCTTCTAGTATTGGGAATAAACAGGACTATAGAGGAAATATGATACAATACAAAGTCAGTAACGAAGTAGTTTAGGAATACTAATGGCAAACGTACATTACTGTTTGGACATAAAATGCGTTTCCAGATCATTGGTGAAAAAGATTCGAAATGTTCCCTGCGAATCATTAATAAACACGTATGGTTACTGCGTGACGAAATGAATCTAATTTGCTAAGAAAATAACTCGCGAACAAAGGTCTGAATAGAAATCTGCTTAGTAATGTTAACGGTGGCATTTATAGGAAATTGTTTATGGAAGAGAGTTTGGAGTTTTGCGCTGCATGAGTGCACAGAATAGCAGTGAAACGCTACTTTCGAGAGTACTAAATTCAAGATAAATGAAAATATCTCTCATGTACAATTCTCTATATATGAAATCCATATAGACCGAAGTAACGTAAGATCGTTTAAACAATAGGGTCACAAATACAATAAATAAATGAATACGTCATTGATTTTAATGTAGCATATCTGGTAATGCATTGCAGGGATTTTCATTGTAAATGATAGCTTTCTTTTAAGACGAACGATGTTACACACATAAATACATACATACATTCATATACACACACACACATACATACACACACATATACACATATAAATATATGTATGAATGCAATTTTCTCTCTCTCTCTCTCTGTATATATATATATATATATATATATATATATGCACAAACATATACATATACACAAATGTATATATATATATATATATATATATATATATATATATATACATATATACATTTGTGTATATGTATATGTTTGTGCGTATATAACAAGGTAAGAATGGATGTAGCCATACATATATAATCTTAAATGATCGTTAACAAAATTGTTCTCCATCAATTAAAATAGAAACGTAGCATAGAATGCATTGCAGAAATAGAATGAAAAGACTATACATGAACATTATCGCTTGCCATGTTTACATTGCTTTAAATAGGTATAGACTATTTTTATCGAACTGTTTAGAATAAGTTTATTGTGAGGCTTACGAATTATTGATTTCTATCTTCTGAGCAAAATAACGAATTTTAACTATTCTAGAATTAATTATATAACACGTCTCCGAAATCCAGGAAATTGTTGGTCAAATCCAGTTTCAATCGAATTGAAATTACAATAATAGTTTCAGTCCGATAAGTGAGGAAAATGCCTCTTGAAGCACGAGGTGGTCAAGGCTGCAATGACTTTGATTAAGTGCCTATCAAATGTTGTTAAATATGGGGCTAAAGAGTAACAATCTATCTAAATGATTAACTGTAACTTGGTTATATCTAACTGTTGCGCAGAAGTGTATATACGCAAAAATGTGTATGCAATAAAAAAAAAAAATAATTACATAGTTCCGTGATAGATTAAAATCAGTTCTCAAAATTGATACCACAGTCTTGTATTGAAAAATGAACACAAGAACAGACAACGTGAATGCTACGGTAATTATTTATAGACTATTCAGACTAAAATATATAAGTGTAATTTTTTAGCCAATATTCCCCCTTCGCTGTTCTTCAAAGATTTTTGCAGCTATATCTTGCAAATATCTGAATCATTCCCGGGCGATTTATTGTAATTTTAGTTTTCTCACTTTTGTAGCAGATACAGCTTTTACAAGAATAGATATTGTTTTCACAAAGATATTGCAACTAACAAAACAATTCAACTTTGTTACGGAAATGTATCCTATGTAAGTACGGACAGATTGTTATTTGATATTAATTATCAACTTGATGCCTATGCTCTCTACCTAATGATTTCCCAAGCATATTAAAGGATAGGGAAGTGAAATATATTGTTATAAAAGAATTTATCTCCCAAATTTTCAAATTCGTTTAGGTTCTCTCATTCTTTCTCTAGAATATAAGCAGTTACAGCCAGCGTTTCGAGTTTTATAGCATATCGTTTTAACGGGCGCATGGAAAAGCGCAAGTTTGGGGGTTAGTCAAAGACACAAACACCAGTACACGACTTTATTAAAGGACAACTGCTCATGGAGGGATCTGAAATAACGATTTTTGATGACGGTCTATCGAATCTGCCATTTTACCGATAGAGGTAAAAAGACATTTTTAGATATAGTTCTGGATTTTGAAATGGTTGTTAGTTATAACTCATTTCGAATACTTACACACGGTAATATATTTGTACAAAAGAGGTTACACATTTCAATCGACTACAGGGTACGACTGGTAGCTTATTAAAAGACAAAGCTGATCTATACTGGAAACATATCGAGTACTCAATAACTGTTTTAATTTGAGGTGAACGATTTAATCGATACCATGATTCAGTACTTGAACATTACTTTATTTTATTGACCTTGGATGAATGAAAGGGAAATTTGGTTTCGATTGGATTTGCGCTCAGATCTAAAAGAGATTACAGAGACACCACACAGATTGTTTTTCCTGATGCTCTAAAAGATTCTACTATTCCATCGCTCTTCATCGGCCCCCAAAAGTATTAGTCAATGTTTCTGTCAGTCTACCAATTCAATCGAACTTACATTTGTTTAAATAGGCTCTGTACCGTGTGGTGGGGACTTCAGGACAGTTAGTTAGCGTGAAAAATATTTCCCCCAATTTCTTTTTGTACAGAAGAGGAACATACCTAATACTTTCAATCTGCACATTTTCCCTATCGACATCATTACAAAAATTGAATTTAAATATCTTTTAAAGCAACAATTTGTCATCCTTTAGCCCAGAAGGAAGGTTACGTCCACAGCATTTCATAGGGTTTCCAAGATTGGCGGGTAGAGGGAAAAAAAGCATCTTCAAACCCAAAACCTGTCCAAAATGAGGACAACAAAGTTTGTTACTCAAAGTGTTACAGTTACTCAACGCTACAGTTTTTCAACGTGTCAAGTGATGGTGTTAAACCGGTCGACAGATTCAGTCTACTGCTGAAGGGAGCCATGAAATAAAACGTAAAGTATCAGAACAAATGCCGAAAGGCCTTTAGTTTGGTGTTCTTACATGTTCATGTCGCCAATTTACAACCTGTTATTGATACTTTGTTTTGTCAACACCGAAAGGATGAAAGGAAAATTTGACATCCACAGAATTTGAACTCAGGGCCGATAGAGTCCGAATAAATATTGTAAGGTATTCCATCTGACGGTGTATCAACTCAGTCAATTATCCGCCCCACCTACCTTCAAATATTCAAGATGTTGCTTTGTTTCGTTTTTCAGACTTAATACAAAACATCGGCAGCAGGAAATCTTTCTTGAAATTAGAAACATTAGCAAAACAGTCTGCATCTGCAAACTTATTTCTAGTTTCTCTGCTTTGACTCTAAAATCCCACAGAAAGCTAAAATAGTGATCTCCGTCATTACGATAACATTAGCTCCATTTGAACAGAGTTTCAAATGCTGATTCAGCTCATTGTTGTTGCCAGTATACTTAACTCTCGTCTCGAGTATCTGTGAAAAATCAGTGGCCTCACACAATAGTAATTTTCCCCTCTCTGTAAATCTACTGATTAGCGTCTATTACAAAAAGATAATGATGGAAGCGATAAAGCATGACTCACATTATATTAAATGTATGTGATTCAAGCATTATCGATTGCTTAAGTAAAATAATTAAGACAAACCAAGTCAGAACATCTATCAGAGATTGCAAGTTAGGCGTATGATTGTCAACAAAATCGTATTAAAACATTAAATCTAAAAGAATCCTATTTTGGTTTTGTGTAGATGAAACGACATCTGAATCTAGAATACGTTCGTATAATTACAAATTAGCGATTGATCTTCGTATGTAATATGTTTCAGTTCAGAATGAGGGATTTTAGCATTATCTTGATTAGTTTATGCTCTATAAAATAACACAACGTAATAGTTATATTAATATTTTTAATGTGTTGTGGTTTTTATTGACTTAAGCGCAAAAGGGAGAGCCTTTTGTATGTAAGAGAGAAGAAATAAAGGGTTATTAGGGAGTGAGTGAGAGAGAGGGAGAAAGTGTGTGTAAGTGTGTGTGTGTGTGAAAGAAACACAAGGAGAGAGATTAATTATGCAATTCAGAAACAGAGGACTAACGTTTCTTTCTTTACACTAACGATCTGGAAACTGATGGATTGGCAGGCAAAACTTCGGCGATACTTACACATTTAGTTACTAAACAGCTACGATCATCACTCGACATGTGCGCTGCTTCTTTCGATTCTTCTAAGATGTGTGTATCTCTTAGCGTCCACCATGTTATACACCCACCTCATACCCACCACATATATCCGTGACTGTGTGTGTACGTAAACCAGTATTTATACATACGCACGCAGTTTCCAGTAGTCTCTATGGTACTACATGTGATGTAACCTTACAGCCAACGACTGAGCACGTCACGAAATGTTAGAAAGGAGCAGATATATTTGCTGTATCTTTAACACTATCAAGATGTGATCGTCTAGTCACCCGACCAACAAGTAATAGAAGCATACGCCTCTTACATAAAATATTAACATCTCAAGAATTGAAGGCGATTTGCATAATATTATGCCTTATTTTCAGGTAATGGATACATTATTTTATGACTCGTTTGCCACCAGATCAATCAGATCCAACTTAGGGCTAATCCACATGATGATGATGATGGTAGTGATGATGATAGGGATGAGGATGATCAACAGCAAAAACAACACCAACAAGAAAATAAAAGCACTTTCCACAAAATAAAAACAAAACAAAACAATTAAAATGAATCATCATTAACGTCTCTTTTCTAAAGGCGATGAGCTGAGAGAATTGTTAGAGCTTCGGTAAAAAGGCATTCTTATATGTTTCGTATCATGATATTTTATGTTAAAATCTCATTGGGCCAACTTCTCCTATCATTCGTCATCGATGAAATGATTTAACAGTTATATATGTGGGTCGATAGTATCAAATATATGCCCTCCTTTAATATTACTGACTTTGTAACTATATTAGAAGCGACTATTTCATTATTCATGGTCAGCATATTTTCGTTGACATTACGGAATAATAATACAAAAGATATAAGAAATAAATATATATTATATTGAATAAATGATTTATAATTTTCTAATTAAAAAAAAAAGACATTATATAAAACATTATGCTATTGCTTCAAATTTAGATTTGCATTCTGGTTTCATAGGTCGGGTGCAAGTTAGTAAACAAGCTTTGATGTCTTTGATGTCTAATAAAACTTTAAAGAAAGTATTGAAGCTGTGATTACCTGACAGGCGCGTTTCCTTCACGTTTTAGAGTTGTTAATGTTGCTTAGCTTCGTGTCAACGTCAAAAGAGTAGTAGTATGTTAAAAAATGTTCTCAGACCGTGACTATCATGTAATTTTCCCAGACACAAACATACACAGTTGAACTTCATGTAATGTTTCCTTCTTATGTAAGAGGATGGGATGTGGCTTTTAAAGGAGTTTGAATGCCACATCTTATAGATATAGTAACCATGTAAACAAAGAATCCTTTGTTGGCTTGTGATACCTTTAATTGTTGAAACTATTGGCAACGAAGACGGGTTTGTTTACAATGATTAACTTCTACAAATATATCTAAGGATCGCTTCTTCTTTCTAATTATTTCATTTTTATTCTAATTTCATGCGCATGTGAAAATACCAGGAGCAATTCACTTGAGATATTCACGAATTCAAGTGAATATCTCAACTTTGAGATTATTCGATATTATATCCAGACAAATAATTACGGTATTCGACCGATCGAGCTCAAATAATTATTATTGTGATATAAAAGACAACACTTGACGTAATATTTCAATGGATATTGTTTGCTCTTTCCATGAAAGTATATCACTATCAGGCATATAATGCTGTCATTCAGGTTATATAAGATTCGTAGGGAGCAATGGATCTGTTATTCATGCGTTCGCTCTGTACATGAGCATACTGAAATGAAGACAATTATCGAACAACTATTTTTCCGTGTTGCACAGATTCAGCTAACAACTGATTCCATCGTGAAACATAGCATCTATGCTACAATGTTTGTGAGAGTGTACTTAACTAAAGTATCAGTGCATGTCGGTACAGAAAAAGGGGACATATTTCGCATAGTGTGACGTCAGACTTTATATAAAATAAAGAACAAAAAGTAGCAAACACAATACAAATACAAAAGGAGCGACATGCAAAAGATATTATTTTGCTTATGCCAGGGAACTGCATCATAGCTTATCAT
Organism: Octopus bimaculoides; assembly: GCF_046866305.1. Classification (NCBI taxonomy): domain Eukaryota; kingdom Metazoa; phylum Mollusca; class Cephalopoda; order Octopoda; family Octopodidae; genus Octopus; species Octopus bimaculoides. The sequence goes on along the minus strand of NC_142937.1, from coordinate 3,526,251 downwards.
TTAGTTAGTTTGCAATGCTTATTTCATGATTATTCGTGGTTCTGTAGAAGGCAAGAAAAATCGCACAATTTAGTCATCAATATTTACATGTAAAGAATCTGGTAGTAAACATCCGTAGCGCATTAAACCCATCACATAAATACTTGATAACCAAAGAAAAAAACTAAGATTAATTTGGCCGAAAAACTTATGTATTTTATAAATTGAGAGTCAAGAGAGTTAAAATTATACTAATATATACGATTCGATTCTATAGTTTTCCACAATAATCCAATAAGTATAGGCTTCGCAGAATAATCCAATTAGTTTAAATAAATAATACCTTTGAATAGTATTTCTAAAAGTAAACATAGGAGGCAACGAGACGAAATATTTGTTTAACATTCGTTAACATTATCTTTGCTGATATTTTTCACAGCCATGGCATTTCGTTCAAACACTTTCTCCACCTGCCTCTTCTTTCCTGTGTTACAATAAAGAGACACAGACGCGCACACAGACATATATGTATGTCTATGTATATATATGTGTACGTATGTATACATACATATGTATGTATGTAAATATATATATAATTATGTATATACACACATACGCATGTATGTATATGTATATACACACACACACACGCACACACACACACACACACACACACACATATATATATATATATATATACACTTAAGAATATATATCCATATATATGTGTGTATCCATGTATGCGTGCATGGGCTCGTATATATGTGTCTTAACACGTACTTCTGTCGATAATACAAAATACACCAAATGCAGAAAAAGGTAGAGATGAAATGTATTAGAAGTTTACTTAATGCAAAATGCATGAAGAATAAACAATAAATCCAGATATTACTAATTTATTAATGATTTTGGAAAGAGAGTTTTCGTAGTAGGAGTAGTATATATATATACATATATACATACATATATATATATATATATATATATATATATATATATATATATATATATATATATATATATATATATATATATATATATATATAATATACAGGGAGAGAGAGAGAGAGAGAGGGACAGTTGAAGAAGGTGGGAAAGAAAATAAAGAAAATATATTTTGGGAAAGGCGCAAGAAAAGTCAAATATAAGCAAGAGAGGAGTCAGGTGTTAATATGATGATTGCTTCTAAGCAGTCATCGAAAATACGTATGCCAGTTAGTACCTATATATTAATATTTCTATGGATACGCGCATGCTCGCGCTAATTGTTGTGTCGACATAGATTAACTCGTCAGTATCTCATTGTAGTTATTTCTAGCTCTTCAGAAACGTTCTCATTTGCTTTTATTCTTGTATAAATATAAATACACACACACACACACACACACACACACACACACACACACACATATATATATATATATATATATATATATATATATATATATATATGAGACATATTCCTAGACATATATGTATATATATATATATATATATATATATATATATATATATATATATATATATGTGGGAGAATGTACGAAAAAACAACAACAGACGAGGACAGGTGGTGTAAATAACAAAAGGATGTATTAGTATGACGCTCGGGAATACGGAAAGTCTTTGACGTTTCGAGCTACGCTCTTCAACAGAATGAATATGCATATATATATATATATATATATATACACACACATACTACGTGAGCACCTGCATCGCTAAACGTAGAAGTCATAATTAGTTCTATGCGATGGAATAGTCACAGGCATTGCAGTTCTCTTTTCTTCATAATTGGAGAGAGGATGAGACCAATGAACTGTCCACAGTCTGTCTACTCTATGTGAAAGGCCTCTCCGAAAAGATACGAAAGATATGCGGCCCATATGGCATCAGGACAGTATTGAAGAGTAATACAACATTTCACAAATATCTCCTTCGAGTAAAGCAACCAATAGAAGAGAATATGACCAAAGACTGCGTGTACTCCATCCCATGCAGCCGTGGTAGGTTATACAAAGGCGAAACATGTCAGCCCCTCAAAATGATGGTAGACGAACGTCGCAAGGCTGAGACACGAGGAGATATTGATGAATCGGGTATAGCTGATCATGTATGGAGAAATGTAGACCACCTCCCACTGTAGGATGAAGTTAAAATAATAGACAGAGAACATCAATGGAAAATACGAAAACTAAAAGAAGCAACACATATGCTAGGACACAACAACCTCCTAAGCAGACTGAGTGCAGGTAGCGCAGAATTCTCATTAATTCATTTTGTCACTGTAAATGAAAGCAGAGCAGCGTACTTCTATCCGAATTTGAGTGTAACATTCATAAGTATATTCTGCAGTTAGACCTGTTTCTGCTTCTCTGTATATCACACACACACACACACACACACACACACACACACACACACACACACACACACACACACATACACGCACGCACGCACGCACGCACGCACGCACGCAAACACGCACACAGGCACGCACGCCCACACGCAGCACTCTTTCTGTCTGTCTGCGCTTCTCTATTGTTAGAAAATTGAATAATTAATCTCTAATAAAGTAGTAAAAATGTTGAAACTGATTTAAGTCATCCTTCTTTTCTGACCATATTCAGAAAACCACGCAGTTTAATTGCTGCATGTATTTTTCACAACGCTGTTGACTGCGTGTTTACTGAAATCACACGTTCAAAGTTTATTTTACATTTCTTGTCCTATCTATAAATGTGTGCGTGTGTATACTTTTCTAGCTCTCTCTGTGTCTCTATCTGTCTCTCTCTGCCTCTCTGTGTCTCTCTCTGTGTCTCTGTTCCTGTCTCTCTTTGACTCTCTCTACACGCATACACACATATATATATTATCTGTACATACACACAACTTAATATGTATTTATACACACAAACACATGCAATTACGTAATTATATAGCCGGCCATGTAGCTACCTTGATATATCTAGACAGCCAGACATAAATGTATACATGCATACTTAAGTATAGATTATGAGTGTGGTTTATGTGATTAACCGTTATGTGAATTCCCGTGTGCATTGTAAATATGCATCTAAAGCAATAATCGTTACAGTAGTTAGAGTTAGGTGTATATTATTGATTTCAAATCAGAAGAGTATTAATAACAGTTTAATCATTTAAATTACTGATCTACGCATGATTTATTTTGGCACAATTGTGAACTATAAGATATGTTAATATAGTGGACTTTCAAAGAATAGTGACACATTTAGAGAACATAAGCTGCCATAAACAATTTGAATGTACGATTTATAGGATTATTAATGTAAGTCAATAAGCAAATTATGTAACGCTATAGTTTATTCAATGTAAATTCCAGACATGTAGTATATATGTTTATTTATACACACTTATGTAAAGTAATGAAGTTATATCTATATATATATATATACGTGTGTGTACACATTAATAATAAAATGTATTTGAGTGCTATATGAAGTATTAGGTCGTCAACAGAGCAACATCTCAAATTTCTACTGCATCTATTTAATTTTCCACAAATATTTTGCGTAGCATATAAGCCATTCGTCTCCAGGGCCATAGCTTAAGTGTGAGAATTTGATTATATTGTTACAAGCTAACGAAAATATCACGCAATTATAATGTATATGCTTACACGTCTTTAAAAGAATTCTTACCTGCAAACAACCAATCGATTTGCATAGACAATAGGCAGACCTCCTTTAAATCAACTCCTGTGGTGGTGAAGAAGAGGCGGATGAATTAGATAATGAATTCCTCGAGAAATCTAAAATCAGGAAGGTTTTAGTTGAAATGGATTTGAACGTATATCTACTACATAAATATTGGCCTGGGGCTAAACAAGAAAAAAAAACAGCAGGTACAACAACAGTAATAACGACGACCGCAATTAAAACTACTGGGGTGTAAATTAGTTTGGTGAATATCAATTGCTTCGTGACGTGAATTATGTTGAAATTTATAAAAGAACTTACTAATGTTTGGTAACATGATCCGGTAAATATTTAGTGTACTTGGAGAGTTCGAGAAATCGACATCCCGCACGTTTGATTGATTGGTTATTTAGCGTTAGATTATCCCTGATTTGGAAAACCTATAAACCATTGGCTATGATTAAAAGTTATCCAATTTGTGACTCTCTTCATTTTAGGATGAGTTTATAGCGAAACACGTGTCGGAGTGTGTAATTATTGTGAAGGTGTTAGAGCAGGACCTGAAAGTAATTTGTCCGCTGTATCTAACTAATCAAACAACGTCCCTTACACACACAGAGACACACGCGTGCACACGCGCGTGTATGTATGTCATTGATCAGTGTTATTTCAAGATGTTTTGCTAATAGAGAAAGAACCACTTTCTAGCCTAGATCCAAAGCTCCTTCATGAGAATTTCAACATCAACAGCAAGGTATTTTTGTATGTATGTCCTTATTCAGTTTCTTGAAGATTTCTTGCCAATAGAGAAAGAACTGGTTTCTAGCTCCCTCATTGGAATTTCAATATCAACAACAGGGTATTCTTGTTTGTATGCATGCATGCATGTATGTATGTATGTATGTATGTATGTATGCATGTGCAGATTTGTATGTTTTATGTAATTATTCTCATGCATATAGTTGCATATCTAGACATGCTAATAATTATCTAAATGATAAACTGCCGGTAAGTTTTACAGATTTTTACAGTTCCAGTGATGGATTGGATCTGTAACTTTCGAATTAGCTTTCTCTTTTCTGGTTTGAAAAGTCTAATTTCTCAAGATTGGTATTTTGGCAGTGTGTTACATATCCCAGGTACCTAATAATTACAGGTATAAATCTGAACTTGTAATCTGGATAGAATAACTGCAGATTTCTCAATAGTCCAGCGTAAGTATTCTCTTTTTCATTCATCTTCAGCTTTATATTAACATCCGCAGGGCAGCTAATTTCCACAACTGTACACAGCTTCTCTTCTCTATCCGAAATCATTATATCAGGTCTGTTGTGCTTGTATTTTATTGAGGTCTTAACTGGAACATATGTATGTATGTATGTATGTATGTATGTATGTATGTTTGCTTTGAAAAACTTGTATCCCTTAATTGATATATCCAGCCTGAAAAGTCTTTGCGGTTTTGCAATGAGGTAGTAATTACCCATGTATTTTTACTATTAATATTTCTCTTCTTAAAGGCGGCAGTTGGCAGAATCTTTACCGTACCGGTCAAAAGGCTCAGCGGCATTTCTTTTGGCTCTACGTTCGGAATTCAAATTCTGCTGGAGAGGATTTTACCTTTCATTAATTCGGGGTCAATAAAATAACTTCCTTCTGAACACTTGGGTCGATGTAGAATCGTTTTACCTCTTCCCACAAAATTCCTGGCCTTGTGCCAAAGTTTGGAACCAATATGCTTCATGATAGATTTTTGCCTGGAGATGTAATAATAGAAAGATTTAACCAACGCTAAAATTTACGCCTGTGTGTTTAACCTAATAGATATGTCGCGTATAATAATGCTGTACACGAAACAACTTACATAGAATCTTTGAATTCTTGTCACTGAAAATATTGACTTTGCTCTCGACAGCGTTGAATAATAATCACCTAACTTGTTAATCATATAAATAAAATATTTATGCTTAGAAGGAGAAACTTGTGCAACAGTTTGATGTTTCTCCACTTTAATCGAATTTAATATGTGCGTTAATATTAATTTATTTAAGCATACAAATGAGTACGGAAATAACTTACAGCAATGCACAGAAGGACGTTATTGTAAACTGGTGGGTTGTTGCATCTCGCTTCATTAACTTGATATGAGTTCGAAAACTTAATTTTAAGTTCGACTGCTAGATGTATCTCATCGACGCGATGTATCCACAGCAAAGTGCTTAATTTCGTATTAAGTTTTAGTGGATTGACTCCTAATTTTCTTGCCCAAGAGGAACTAAAAATTTGTTTATTCCTATCAAGGATAGTGTAATTTTGATCAAGGTTTCTTAATGTTTCTTGTGCTTAATTTACTTGATCGCGCTAAGTGATCAGTATTAGACCAGTAAAAGAACACTATAAAGGAATACAACAATAGTTAAAACATAACACCGTGAGGATTGTATTCAGCTTACAAAAGCCTGTTATATTTTGTATCCCATAATCCGTTCTTCTGGTATTTGTGATGACCTTGAAATGCATGAAATGTTTCAGTTTCAAAGTGTTGTGTATTTGAGAGACGGGATGTTCACAGTTGGAATGTCTTTAATCATTTGTATATAAATTAGGACTGGTCCATGCTTACAAACCCGTAGAATCAAATTAATAAATGGGTTACGCGTAAAAGAAACACTTAGGGATAAATACTGCGTACCAAGGAAAGATAGATTTGGATTCTCTTGTCTAGATATACTGACCGTCGGAATGGCCACGTCTAGAAGAGCTTTGATGATAGGGTTGGACAAACAGGGTGATTCGGGACATTAGCAGCGGCAACAGCATTAACAAAGTGCGGGGTTAGAAGTAGATGTAAATAAGCTACTCTATAGGTATACTCTTGCATTCCTCTGTTGAAATCGTTTAGAAGAACGTTCAGTTTCTCTGTCATTGAAAACTTTCGATTGGGAAATATTCGAATTTAAAAGCAGACTGTAATATCTTCTCATTCAACTATTATTATTCATTAGAAACAGAATTATTCCGATGAATTTATTTTCTAGATGTATAGCTTTGCGAAAACAGCTGCAACGCTTGAGATCAAAGTAACTGGACTATACGGAAATGATTAATCTTCAAAAATATGTCGAAATTCCCTCAAATCATTTCTAACTTTTCTTAAACAAGGATAGAATATTCCAAAAAGTATTCCAAGATAGACTTGGATGATTATATCCGGAATGGTTTCTTTTCAGCACTGGTTTGGTCTGTCAAATTTCACGGCGAATTTAGCAATAATTACTGAACTCTAAGTATAAGATTGCACAAAAAATTTTGAAGTGTTCTACATTTCCAACTAAATAATTTCTTTCTTCAAATAAAACCATTTCGAAAGAAATCAATGATCTTAATACGAAACTACTTTCAGTATATATTTATACAACTCCAATTTCATTGTACAAGATGTAGTTGGTATTTCTTTACTGCGGTAGTCCATACAATAAACATTCATTATAGAGCCAAGATCTATTCAATTAAACCTTTCTGTCAAATACAATTAATTGAAACTGTTAATACATTCATTTTGGATAAATATACTGCACTCAGCTAATAACTTTAAAAACCTGGATTAAATTATGCGTGTATATGTTTTCGAATACCTCTAAAAGATTAGTAATTTATCAAATTTCATGACACAAATACAAACATTATTGAGTTTTAACGCGATGCAATCAATATTTTTTTAAACATATTTTCAAGATATTGTCACGGCTGTGCTTAATGGTTCATTGTATCTCAGCGGAATTAACCGAATTATTCACAGCTGATGTTTACTAGTTTGAGAACAATTATGTCTGCAGTTTTTAGAAAAAAAAGCAAAACAACATTTTCTTCCTTCACTCTAAATCAACGGTATTCTACTTTTCATATTTGGAATGTTTCTAATTTTATATTCCCATATATTACTCCAGGTTCTTGATTCTAAATAGTATTTCTGCGAACCAAACCAACCGAATATTTCATATTCACATGAATCAAAGCATGGGCCATGCCTAAATGATTCGAAATACACTGCGATGTTTATATGTGATTTCAATGAGGAAATAAAATTTAGTGTTTAGCATTTAAAAGATAGTCAGTTGTTATTATCGCTACTACGTCTGCAGAATGACCTTCGAATAAACATCTCTTCTTTATCGATCAAGTAACACTCTTTCTCTGTGAATATCATTATATTTTAGTTTCTGACTTTCTATATAATATAGTATTTTCAATTGCTAGTTAATAAACATAAGTGCTTCCAGTCTATTTTCTTATAATCGGACCCATGATATAACAATATTTATAGACTCTCGCTTTACTAGTTTCATTATAGGAGCACAACGTTTTTCTTAAAGAAAACAAACCATTCAGCTTCTAGTCACAAGAATTCTCTCAAGTGTTCCTGTCTGAATACACAACATAGCCATTAGGATTCCAAAGAAATAACAGCCTAGCAATACATGATATTTCAGTAAACAATGGCACATACATTGACCTGTCCATTATTGTTACCACTTAACTTAATGACAGAATTCACAAAAACAAGACGTGCATTTGATTCAATTCATATTTTATACTATACATCCCCTCAGTCCTTTGGGTTACATATATTCTGCAAATTGCTATCGCCATCTGCAACTAGTTCCCAAACATTTTTCAGCGTAACTGTACTTGTACAATATTTTTAGATCATTTATAGGCAATCTATTACATAGCTAAAACACAAGCTAATTCAATTGACAACTATCTATACTTAGATTTTCTTCATTGTCAGAATAACGTATAAAAACAGAAGCATACAGATATCTGTGTGCATGTACATATATATATATATATATATATATATATATATATATATATATATATATATATATATATATATATATATATATATATATATATATATATATATATATATATATATATATGTATGTATATGTATGTATATATCTATACATATATGCATATATTCATACACACACAAACACACACACACACACACTCACACACACACACACACACACACACACACACACACACACACACACACACACACACACACATATATATATACATGGCGAGGCAATGCAAGATAAAATCTATGAATATTCCTGTGGACAGCAGACTTTTGTTTGATAGATATTTGATATAACAGAAAAAGTGTGGCTATATCATATTTTGTTCTTTTGGAAAAATGTTCAATTTCAAAAGCGTGAAATAAATAGAAACTATATTTATTTGTTAAGTAATGTCTCTATTTAAGGCAACAGCTCCTTTCATACACAATTGAAATCCTATATATACATATATATATATATATTTAACTTTATATATATTTATAACTTTATATATATATATATATATATATATATATATATATATATATATATATATATATATATATATATATACTTATAACTTTATACATATATATATACTTATAACTTTATATATATATATATAACTTTTTTTACTTTAGCATTATTTTTTAATATGAGAATAGCTAAAATTGGCAAATGCTTAGAGTAGATCACTGCGTGAGAGCTATTCAATTAATTGAAAATGACCCTTTGGAAATTTGAAGATCAGACAGAGGAGGGACAGCACACATGGTTGTAAACTAACTAACAGCTACAAAATTGCACATTTATACTAACATACATAAATACCTACATATACATTGAAACATACATACATTCATACATATATACATACAGACATTCACATGTATATACATGCATTGTTTCACTTGTTTCAGGTATTTGACTACGACCATGCGGGAGCACCACTTTAAAGGGTGTATTCTTTGTAAGTCTAGCATTTATTCTATCGAAGTCTTTTACCGAATCGCTAAGTTACGGGGATGGAAACACAGCATCATCGGTTGTCAAGCGATGTTGGTGGTAGTGATGGCAGAGAGAGAGAGAGAGAGAGAGAGAGAGAGAGAGAGAGAGAGAGAGAGAGAGAACAAACACATATATACATATATATACGGTGAGTTTCTTGCAGCTTCCGTCTACCAAATCCACTCAAGGATTTGGTCGGCCCGAGTCTACAGTGGAAGACACATGATTTGGGTGCCCCGCAGTGGGATTGAACTCGGAACCATATGGTTGGGAATCAAGCTTCTTACAACACAGCCACTCATGTGCCGTATATATCATGTACGTAGACGAATGTATGCATATATAAATGTATATGTGTGTGTGTTATGTGTTTGTGTGTGTGTTTGTGTGTGTTTTTGTGTGTGTATGTTTGTGTGTGTGTGTGCGTGTGTGTACCGAGAGAGACAGAGAAAGAGAGAAAAATAGAGAGAGAGAAAGAAAGAGAAATTGACAGGGAGAGAGAGCCAGAGGGAGAGGGAGAGATATATAAGAAATCTACTCGGTTAATTCTTCGTGTCTCAGGCAAATGGTTCATGCTTCAAAAAACCTAGTCTGACTCTATCGGTAAGAATATAGTCTATAGTCATGTCGGTGGAATTTAGTAGAAAGTTACACGTTGTTGCTGTGTGTGTGTTATATGTATGTATGTATGTATGGTTCTATGTATGTATGGTTGTATGTACTATCTATCTATCTATCTATCTATCTATCTATCTATCTATCTATCTATCTATCTATCTATCTACCTAAGGTCTGTAACCATTTAATTTAAATTGCCTTTCGTTCTCGTAGAAGAAAGGGTATAACGTATCCTCAGTTCTTCAAACTAGAGCTATAGGCCAATCCCTGCAATCTTCGCTAACGTCTCAAGGACTAACTTTTTGGATTAGGTCGACGGATTCAGTTTATAAGTTGATTAGTCCATGGAAATACAAACTACATATTGAAAATACAGACTACAAGGTGCTGTATCGAATGGTATGCAGGATTTCGTTTAAGCCTTTGGCAAGAAAATGCGATGTTGACATTTTCAGGCTTTAGGCGTCGACGCAGAAAGATAGACCAATACTGAAAGTCTTTCTCTTCGACGCCCTTATCACTTTCCCAGCGCGCCTCTACATGTTTGTTTATGTGTATGCGTGCATATGTGTGTATTCCCGTATGTCTGTGAATGTTTATGTGTACACATGTTTGTGTTTAATAGTCAATATCTGTCTATATTTATATCTCGATGCACATCACTTTACGTCCAAACACTTTCCTTGATCATTCGATAAACTCTGAAATGATGTCAATTTTTCATCAATTTCAAAACAAAGATAGCAATCTATGTGTGATCATATCTGTTCCACAATTATTAAACGACATTTTCTAGAATGACATTTTGTAAAATGACTATTAACGAAATAAATTTATGGAATCGATTTCTCATCATACTACGTTTGATCGAAATGAATTGTTATCGAATCAATTTTCATAGTACTATTTTATTAAACTATTAATGTGGAAAATCATTATAACACTGGAACGATGTAAAATATATACAGTAATTTTAATACGAGAATAAGTGATGAATAAATTTATCTAAAAGAGAAATTTAAATATATAATAAGCCTTGATATAAAAATGTTTAATATAAATAGCAACAATTTTGATTAAGCAATAATTTTTTAATGTGTCTGGGGAGATTCATTCTCTTTTAGCGCCTTATTAATTTAATACACTCGCAGGTCCAATTTTCACTCATTTACTTATTTATATTTTACTAAAATTTTCGTTGGGTGTTGCAACTTTTTCAATAGTCGTTGCCTCGGTCCGTTATCGAAGCTGCCTTCTTCTTTGTTTGTTTGTTTGTTTGTTTGTGCACATGTGTGTGCGTCAGTGTGCGTACGCGCACACATATGTATGTGTGTATGTATGTATGTATGTATGTATGTATGTGTATGTATGCAAATATATAAATATATTTGCAAGTGTGCACGTTTGTACATATGTATGTACTCTGCATATATGTGTGTATGCATACATATATGTATGCATGTGTGCGCGTTTGTATGTATTCTGCATCTCTATGTGCGTGTGCGTTCATATTAATGTGACTGTGCATGCGCGTCTGTTGTGTATCGATGTGTGTCTCCAGATGTGTCATTGTGTGAAGTGAGCATATGTGTACATGGTCATGTGTTTCATTCTTCATTTCTTTGTATGTATGTATGTATGTATGTATGTATATATATATATATGCATGCATGTGTACATGTGTGCATATGTGTGTGCCCGTCTACCCATATTACCTATGTAACTATCTGTCTGTATATCTACCTGTCTATATACGTATCCATTTACCTATATATATATATATATATATATATATATATATATATATATATATATATATATAAAAACACACACACACAAACATACACACACACGCATATATACACATACATACACACACGCGCCTATATAACGGTCTACTAACACTGTGTGTATATAAACTGTGGGTATCGGTGTATGATACTTTTTAGGTATATTTCCTTTTTAGTACTGGGGATGTTTCATTAATGAGGACGTATTCTCGGCATATTATCTCCAATGTGCATTTAGTCTCTCCGCAATGCTTCTAGATGTCTCACCTTTGTATATTATATTCTTCTCTTTACAAACACCCTCTATGCACCTTATACTGTAGACTAAATTTTTAATTCTACAGTTAATACCAGGGTTAATTTACATACCATGCAGTTATCATTGGTGCATGTAGTATTCTCAAAGGCGTATCTCCTACATAGTTGGGAGCTCCCTGGCTTTTCAACGATCTTAATGTTGAGTTTAGCCTGTTTACGAGCTTTCCTAAACTAAATCTACTGGCTCGTTCTCTATGGACTGTGGCCTCTACAAACATCACTCTTTCATATTTGTCGGTCTTGTACAACGTGTTCACTCTGTTTGCTTTGTCACAAATTCTGTGAATCTTGTTCCAGTCTTTATGTTTATATCTAGGGCAGGTACCACAGGTTTTATTGCTTATAATGTTATCTAACTTCTTTCTAGCACCCCTGTATCTTCGAACACTATCTTTCTGATCATATCCAGAGAATTGCATGCGGTGCATGAAGTTCTGTACATGTTTCTTCGTTTCATAGAGTTCGCATTGTGGGGACACGTTGTTCCCTATCCTAACTGGGTCTGCTATCAGTATGTTGATTTTCATGTTGCGTAAGAAAACTGAGTTCTTGTGAACAATATATATAGAAGCTATAGGTTTCCTGTAATTGGAGTAAAGGAGCTGCACTCTGTTGTTCACAGTCTCTAAACAAAGTTCAGTATCAAGGATAGGGACTTATTATTATGGTGCCTCGTGGGGTAATCTATAGCTACCTTAATACTTTGGTGGATGGAGGTAGCTACATGCTGGATGCTCTTCACTATGCTCCTCTCGGTTTCTACGTTGCAGTTACTAGAGTTTGTCCTAACGAGAATGTTAATGTTATCTACATACCTACTGTAATGTAAAACAGTTGTGGATTGTTCTGCTAAGGATTGTTTTAGTTTTCTGTACCACCAAGTCATGAAGAGGCCGACCACATCTCCAGCTACACCGACACCAACGGCAGCACCTTGAACCAGCATATATTAAACTTTACTATATGGTTCTTCAAGGTGGTTCTTATGCTAACCGCCTTTCACCTGACTGTTGTTTTCAGTGTTATGGGTGGGTGTGGACCAGCCACTCCAGCGCTCTGAGGTGCTTTTGTTCGCCGCTGAGCTGATGGTGGGTTGTCTTCCCCTTTGTGACTTGGTGGGACAGGGTATATTAAGGTCATGTTTGTCTAGATAGTTACTCTCATGGCTCAGTTTAAGGAGGAGGCCCAGTTCCATCGTGCCGACTTCTTGAAATGCTATCTCACACTCACAGTTAATATCAATGCATTTTTCCACACATACATACATGTATCGGCAGCATCACCAGCAGCAATAGTTGGCAGGAAACCAACTCCACGCATCCAAGGAATTACATTGGATATGCGGAAACGTCCCCCCAGAAACGTCTTTCCAACCATAGATCGTCCTTTCGGGTCCCGGAAAGGAGATATGTAACATCGCTGGTCAGCCATACTCGATATCACGGAAAATCCTCCACCATCCGAGGCTGTACATCAATGGAAGCAAGCGCTACACGCTATGCGTGTAGCTGAACGCATGGGAATCTTGAAAAATACGCACGTACCAGAGACCGTACTGAACTCCAGAACGGAGATTTTCGGGCCGTGCTTGCATTTCAGGAGATTCTTGCTAGTGTATATATGTATATATGAATATATGTATGTATGTATGTATATATATATATGAATACAGATCTACGTATTTCTTTTGCAAGATTCCTGATGTGAAATCTTGTGTTTGAACAGATATTGTTATATTTCAGGATTGTCTTTTCTTTTTGCTAAATAAGCACATGCACCATATATTCGTTCCTCACTTCAAATATATTATTGTTTTAATTTTATTATCCTTTGTCTGAAATCTTTTGTAACACATCCTGTGACCTCTTTAGTGGTATGGGTACGTGTGTGTGTTCGACTGGACACATTTCTCTACTGTTGCTTGCATCTAATATTTACAAACGTATAATGCCGTTATAACATAATTTTGAGGTGAAGCAATTGTAAATATATTAATGCGAGTTGCATAATTTCCCAGCCAAATTTACATTTCTTTTCAGATCTTCATGCCAAGTATATAAAATGCCTAGTCTTTATTTAAATACATTCCAATATATTGATATGTGATTTCACTGGAGTAATTCTGATTCATTTCACGCATTCAGCTTCCATCAGCCTACTATATAGCTATTGTTCATATATTATGCATATATACACTATATTTGCGTGTGTGTGTGGGTGTATATATATATATATATATATATATACATATATATATATATATATACACGTGTGTGTGTGTGTGTGTCTGTGTGTGTACGTAAGCATATGTATATATGTGCACATACAAAAATGCACATGTTTGAAGCGTAGGAATGGCACAAAAGAAATTTCTATAAACTTGCTAAGATAATATTCGAAGCGGTTTATATGATCGGAAATATAATTTCGAAGTGTTCATGATGTCATAGCGATGATCTGATCAAAGACTTTGGAAATAAAACAAAGTAGAAGAAAACTTTTCTAAATATAAAATATACAGTAATAAACATTATCTCCCATCTAACGGTAAGTATTGTTTCATTCTAAAAAAAAAAAAAAAAACCCGAAAGAAAATTATACGGTTTCTTATTGTTTCTTTTCTATTTTAAGTTTCATATACATGGGAGCACCAAAAGCTTTCAAGTGCTTTGGGTCTATTTCCGCCTTAACCCGGCCGTATAATACAGAAGTATGCATACATGCGCAAATACACATTGAAACATATATATTCTTTTATTCTTTTCCTCGTTTCTGTCATTTGCCTGCGGCCAAAGGATTTTAGTCGAAAAAAAATCGACCCCAAGCTTTGTAATCCTAGTAATTATTCTATAGGGCACTTTTGACGAACCGGTAGGTTAAGGAGCACATACACCAGCATCAGTTGTCAAATGATGGTGGGCAGACAAACGCACGCACACACACACACACACACAGAGGTGTGCGCACGCATAAACACACATAAATACACACACACACACACACACACACACACACACACACACACACACACACACACATATATATATATATATATATATACGACGGGCGTCTTTAAGTTTCCGTCTACCAAATCCACCCAGAAAGATTTGGTCGGCCCGAAGCTATAGTAGGAGACACTTGCCTAAGGTGTCACGCAGTGGGACTGAACGTGGAACCATGTGGCTGGAATGCAAACTCATTACCACACAGCCACATGTATATATATATATATACACACCACTCTATACAACAATTCAATCTGATTCGTCTTTATTTGTCAAAAGACACCTGTTGCTATTTTCGTATTGTTTGTTTTTGTAATTGTGTAATACGTTCTCCGTTTTCTGTCTTTGTTGCACACATTCACTTGCTTCCTCCTCCAAAATTTAATGCCCTTGGCTTAGATTTTTAGGGGCTGTAAGATTTGAACAGTCTCATATGCAACTGCCCGAAACTGTGGTTTTTCCTGTCCATCTTCGTATCGTCTATATGTCCGGATGTTTTATTGTCTGTTGCGTTCTTATTCCATTTTTTTATTTATACATACATATATCGGCGTACCTACACTTATGCTCACCTTGAAAGTAAGTGTGTATCTAAATTTTATACGACTCTTTTACTCTTTAATTTAGTCCTCCTCATACTTTCTTTAACTTTTACCCTTCTTTCTTTAATTCCTACCTTTCCTCCTCGTTTATCTGCCTTGTACCTTTCTCTATGTCTCTCTGATTTCCTCTCTTTCTCGTTCTCCTCCTAATACTTCAATTCCTTTCCCCCTTATCTCTCTTTTTTCCTTCGACGTAACCGGTGTTCGGCCAACCATGAACTCTCTTTCTTGGCTTAATTGCCAGCCGCGAAGCATCTCTTATATTCCTGTCTCTTGACTTTCATCTCTTATGTTCCCACCTAAAAGCATTCATTCTATACACGCCAACTCAACTTGATTCGTCTTTATTAGTTGAAAGACACCTGTTACTATTTTCTTGTTTGTATTTGTAATTGTGTAATATGTTCTCCGTTTTTCACTTTTGTATTCGTTGTCGTACACATTCGCTTGCTTTCTCTCAAAAAAATTAATAATGCTTTTAACTTAGATTTTTAGGGGCAGCTAATTTTGAACAGTCTCAAGTGTAACTGCCCGTAACTGAAAAGTATAATTTGGTAACTTGACTGACGAGAGGAACTTGCGAATGACCTGTCCTTGTTTTTTCTTATCTGTCTTCGCATCATCTATCTCTCTGTATGTTTAACTGTCGTCTCTTGCACGTTCTTGTTCCATTCACACACACACACACACACTCACACACACACACACACACACACACACACACACACACACACACACATATATATATATATATATGCCTGCACGTGCCTGTGTGTGTCTGTGCGGGTATAAATTCGGTCATTTAAGTCTTCAAATCTCTTCAACTATACAAGCAAAATGTGTTCGTCTATTCCATTCCTGAGAAAGGTATTTGCGTCCAATGGCCGCGTGTGTGTATCTATCTATCTATCTATCTATCTATCTATCTATCTATCTATCTATCTATCTATCTATCTATATATCTTTATATATATATATATATATATATATATATATATATATATATATATATATATATATAGATATATATTATATTTTATGTGTGCATATATTGAACATATATGTTACTCTGTTCCTGTCGCTGATTCTCC
>NC_142937.1:3486807-3501807 GCF_046866305.1 Octopus bimaculoides | reverse complement strand
TATTGCAAGGATAAATGATTTTTGTATAATAAACTATAAAATATGTTAGGAACAGTCTGTGAAATTTAAACATTACTGCTGATTAATTTAGATTCTATCTAATAAAAGAATGAAATATTCATTTTGATTTAGCACAACATTTTTGTATTGATTTTATTAGTTAATATTTTTTTTCTTTGATTTAGTATTTGGTTTTTATTTAGAGAAGGAATAAAAACAGAAACAAAAATAGATCAATATATTTAGTTCAGCGTAATAAATTTTTTCCTAGTGACTGAAATATTTCCGTTGGTTTAACACACTCAACATTGTAGTCGAAGTTGCTGCTAAATCGTCCTTATTACATGTAAATACTTGGACTATGGCACTTTTCGGCACCGCCACCACAAACCACCACAGACACCAGCAGCAGCAATACCACTACCATCTCAATCACCACGACTACCACGACCACCACGACCACCACGACCTCTACTATCACGACGACGACTGCCACCACCATCAAAACCACCAAAACCACCACCACCACCACCACCACCATTAATAGCAGCAACAACTACATCACGGCATTTGATTGTAGAGCTGTCATTATCATGAATATTGCCGTCATACTAGTGAAGACGCGTGGCTTAATGGATAGGGCATTCGGCTCACGATCGTGGGTTCCATTACCAGCGACGCCTTGTGTCCTTGAGCAAGACACTTTATTTCACGTTGCTCCAGTCCAGCAGATCTATAGTACCTGTATTTCAAAGGGCTGGCCTTGTCACGCTATGTGTCACGCCGAGTCTCCCTGAGAACTACGTTTGGGCTACACATGTCTGGGATTGCTCAGCGACTTGCACGTTAATTTTATGAGCAGGCTGTTCCGTTGATCGGATCAGCTGGGACCCTCGTCGTCGCAACCGACGGAGTGCTTCTTTATTGATATACTAGCATTGCAACCATGCGTGAACGAGAGAGCCTGTATGTAAGTGTTCGCTTGATCTGCTAATTATTATAGCTAAACCTCACCCAACTCGCATCTTAGCGTCATAAATAAAGACAATAGTCAATGCTCATGGGTCCTGTGTATTTAGGATGGAGATGGTGTCATCCTAACTATAGGGTCACGTCTTTTATCATAGATCTGCTTGAACAGAGCTGGCCCGTGGTTTCATGACAACAACATAACAAACAATGTTACACTATCAGCTAGTGAGAGGGTCACTGGTGGTCTTTCAGCTTGCTGGAAAGTGCAATGAAATCCACTTCAGCTGACAACATGCCGTATTAGAAGTGGCATATTGGATAACGTGTCCCAGGTTGCCCTTCACAAACAGACAGGATAGTAATGATATGATTTCCTTTGGTTATAGGCTTGTTACAGGAGAGGTGACCCTGAGGTAAAAAAGCAGCAACGACAATTACAATTTTATTACCCTACTGACCCAATATGGTTATTTTTGTGCTGTCGCACAACTTCGTGGAAATATTTGCAAAATTCCGAAATTTCTCTCAAATGATACCGTATCAAAAAGACAAAACAAACAAAAAAAAAGGAAACAAATAATTACTATTACAAAATAGTATAAAATAAATTAGATTTGAAACGCCTTTGATCATAAATCTGCAAGATAAAGCCTGAGTTGATGTTAATAACAAAACAAAGGACATCATCTCTGACATTTCATTCATTTATTGATTTATAGTGGTATTCACACGCGCACACACACACACACACACACACACACACACACACACACACACACACACACACACACGTGTATATATTTATATATATAAATATCTTAATATAAATGGCGGAGCTCCGTCGTTACACGATGAAGACTCAGTTGTTCGATCAAGTGAATTACCTGCTCCTGAATTACCATGTAATTGGCTGAGCTTGTGAATCTTACGTGCAACCTTAAAGTGATTCCCTGTCAAAGTCAGGTTGATAAAATATATGACAAGATGGTACCAATTTTATAACAGGAGCAATCCCTAGAACGGTTTTCTATATTGTTTCTATCATCCCAATTTCACGCACAAAAACATGGGGCGGAACTAAATGTTGAGAAAATTACATTTGCTCCAGAAACCTCGCAGAGGGATAGAAAGCCAGATTCTCGTGTTTGCAAATCCAATTCTTAAATATTCAGCCATGCAGGGCCTACGCTTATTTCTACACCTGCATCTGTGTGTGTGTGTGTGTGTGTGTGTGTGTGTGTGTGTGTGTGTGTGTGTGTGTGTGTGTGTGTGTGTGTGTGTGTGTGTGTGTGTGTGTGTGTGTGCGTATGTGTGCCCGACTATGCATACACATGCAAGAAAACGTCCTCACATATATATTCTTTTACTTATTTTGTAATTTTTATGTTTTTGCTATACCGAACAGCTACTATTGTGTACTGGACGAGTCCGGGAGGCAGCTGAGTCTATATAGACGAATAACCGTTAAAGGGACAGGGAATGCAGAGGGAGGTGCTCTCACGTCAATTTATAGTAAGTTACGTGAAAGTTGTGAAAATAGCGGCGAAGCATGGGAACACTCTAAATGTGGGTGTGAGAATGACAATGGGGAAGGTCACGGTCTCTTAATGTTCTAGATGAGGAGTAGTGGTGGTTTTCAGTTGACCCTGCAGGTAACTTCAACTACATCAGGAAGATTGCATCAGCATTTTGTACACCATGTATAACTTATATTTTACGACGATTTTCTACTTTCCCTAGAATTGCTAGCTTTGTAGCAAGATTTCAAGCGAATATGATGAAACGACAAGTGTGTCTCACAGGATATATAACTTGAAAATTAAGGTAAAAATTAATAATGTAGAAATGAATGAAATATATTCTGTTTCTTCGATTCAAGCCATAAACGGATTTTGTAAAAAGATATTAATAAATATGTAACAGTAAAATTTAAGAAAAATGAAACCTATTTGTGGTAAAGGAAAAAAGGGGAAAAAGGCATCGTTGGAATCAGTGCCCCAACATGCATTAAGAACAAACTAATTTCATTTTCGATAAAAATGTAAACGCATACACACTACATATAACTTGCCGTCGTTGGATGACACTTATTTACATCCAACACTATATCTCTCGTATAATGTTTCATTTATTTCTATTCGTATTTACCTGTAAATGTCACGTTTACTGAAATAATGTTTTTTACATGTGAAGTTGTATACGCATTTGGAAACGGCTTATATAATTCCTTATAGAATTAGGAATATATCAAGGAATCAAGATCAATGTAAATGAGGAGATTTGCTATTCAATGTGTCGGATGGCATAGCTTTGCATCAGAAATCTAAGCACGCATATGCTTTAGCGAAAGAAATCCTATACATGGAAGCTAATTTCATATCTAATAGCATCAAAAGACCTGCTTTCTTCCGAAAATAAGAATAGAATCTGTATTATTGGACATATTTACTGATGCGTATATATATATATATATATATATATATATATATATATATATATATACACACACACACACACACATACACACACATACACACACACACATACACACACACACACACATATATATATATATATATATATACAGACGCGTATATAAAAAAAACATGCGTATGCATATGTAGAATTACATATATGCACATACACACATACGCGTGTTCGCACACGCAAGCACGCATTTCCATGTGTGTGTATGTGCGTGTGTATATGAGTGAATTTATATACATGTTGACGGAAGTCTGAGAGCTTATTTTCTTAAGATTGCTTGGGGGGCTCAGTTAAAAAGAAACATATCGTGTTTTCTTCCTCACCATTCTCACAATTATGTATTCTTCCTCTAAATTTTAAGAAGTTGTTGCATAATTTCATTGTTCTAAACATCATGTTCTTCCGTAGGTTATATATTACAGAACTGAGTTCATTGCAGTTATCTCTTTGTTCAACTGGTGAAATAGATATATATTCATCTCAAACCGCCTGACTTAATATAAACTGTAAGTGTATTGTGAGTACTGGCGTATCAAGTTTCTCAGCGGTCCATGAATATTTCGCTTTTTCTCCTATATTTTCTTGGCATATGGTGCAAGCGAGCAGCTGAATTCGACAACAAAAGTGTTTGCATTTTGAGATCACCGAACATCATACATTGTTTACAGTTCTTGAACTCAAAGGATCGGTTATTTGATTTCTTTGGCGTATAAGTAACGGAGACCATACTATTCCCGTTGAACAGAATGGCAGCGTTTCTCATTTACAGCTGAGTAGCCTGGAGGAAAGTGAAATGAAGTGTTTTGCTCAATGATACAACTCAAGACTCGGTCAGGAATAGAAGCTGAGTTTAGAGATCGTGGATGCAACATCCAAATCACTAGGCCATGCACCTTTACAATATCAAGGCTGGTTGAAGGCGGCGAGCTGGCAGAAACGTTAGCACGCCGGGCGAAATGCTTAATGGTATTTTGTCTGCCGCTCTGAGTTCAAATTCCGCCGAAGTCGACTTTGCCTTTCATCCTTTCCGGGTCGATAAATTAAGTACTAGTTACGCACTGGGGTCAATGTAATCGACTTAATCCCTTTGTCTGTCCTTGTTTGTCCCCTCTATGATTAGCCCTTTGTGGGAAATAAAGAAATAAGAAACGTTAGCACGCTGGGCGAAATACCTAGTGGTATTTCGTCTCTCTTTACATTCTGAGTTAAAATTCCGCCGAAGTGGACTTTGTCTTTCCTCCTTTCGAGGTCGATAAATTAAGTACCAGTTGCGTACTGGGGTAGATCTAATCGACTGACCCCTCCCCAAACATTTCGGGCCTTATACTTAGAATAAAAAAGAATATCAAGCCTGGCTGTGCTTCATTTGTGTTGCAGTGTTGTTTTCTTAATGTTACATCAGTATACTTTCGATCCATCAAAATGTATTTATTCATCTTTATTTGTTAGTTTGTACCATACTGTAATACAGTGTCTGCTGGTTTCCCATTCATATCTCGTATAAAGGTAGTATTTGGAAGTTCTTTCATAATGTCATGTTTCCAGGTTTGGTTTCGCGTAGCTCACTGTTTTCAGGAAACCATTGCCATACATATATTTATGTGTGTGCGTGTGTGTGCGTGTATGAGTGTGCACGTGCGTTGTATGTGAGAGAGAGATTGAGAACGAGAGAGAGAGAGAGAGAGAGAGAGAGAATGTGCGTTTGTGTGAGCGTGGTTCTCGTTTTAATTCATTTTGTGACACCATGTGTCCAGTGAACTGTGATTGAATTAATAACAGTTGTTGTTATATTCATTTCAAGCTCACAATATGTTCGTTCCCAATAAGGACTTATATAATTCACTTCCAAATGCATACACGTCTTCATAAGCAACAATATTCTATCGGAAAACGTTATATGTACAAGAAATCAGGAGGAGCAGCAAACGATGTGTTGTGGGACACACTTTCTGTAGCCTGTAAACTTCATTCAAAAGCAAATGGTTTAGTGTGCGCCCATGCACGTGTGTGGTGTGTGCATATATGTATACGTGTGTAGTTATATACGCTTGGATTGAATGCGTTAAACCTTACATAAAGAAATTGACAAAGACATTTGATGGTGCTTGATTGCTTTTAAGCTGGGATAAAAGAAACAATATTTAAAAACAAATCAGAAGAAGAATGAGAAGAAATAGTTGGTGACTCTGCTAATTTCCTATATTTGGTCCCAATTTCATTGATCTATCGGAAATTGCTGCCATTCAATTTATCTCTTTCTTTAATGTTGCGAATATTTGGAAATTAGAAACAACTATTTTTTCTAGTGCAATCTTTTCTCGGTAGAATAATATTAACATAATATGCGTGCTGATTGGATCAGGTTGATTTCTTGTTTCAGGTTTTTATTAGAGGTATTATAACGTATTTAGCATTAGTAAAGCGAGGTTTTCTTGTACAAAAGGTATTATAGCGAAAGAAGCTAATCTTTTCTCTTATCATAGGAAAAATGCAGCGGATTTTCTTCGTGAAGTGTCAAACGGATGAGATATCCACCCAAGCTTTAGCTTCAACTTCGGGATAAGACGTTTAGCCTATCGAACATACATTGATTCTTCCAACTGAATGCTAGTTCACAGTTATTATTCTACAGAGCAAAAGTAATGCTAGAATGCAGAATTAGATGTTTTCTCTTGAAAAGCAACCTAAGAAGTTTATATTTGCTATATCTCAATAATCATTCTATAGGGTTCCCATGCATATTACGCAGGACGTATTCGTTATATATATTTTTCGTAAACGTAAGGGTAAGTTTGTCATGTAATAGGATGGAATAACTTCAGTAAGTTCATCCGTTTTCATGATTATGTAAGTTTGGATTGAAAGTTTTTCGTGATAGTGTATATTCATTACTTGTCCAAAATAGAAACAAAGGAATGACATACTGATGTTAAGAAACGCATTACTTAATGATGCCAAGATTGCTGCAGCAGAATTATGTTCAGGGATACATAGCACTTAGTATTGGCTTCCTATAAGTGATATAATATACGTGTATAAAGTAATTGTAGATATACTTTGAGAAGAAACCTGTAATATATTCGGCTTTAACAACCATACTTACTAAAGCTTTAACAAATGTATTTGGTATAATTACGTTTCTCGTGTAATTTTGGCTGTAAACACCACATCATTTTCTATGGAGGCTCTTCCTTAGTTTGAGGGAAATTATTTTGGCCCTCTTCTTAAATGAAAAGTAAAACAAATCACATCCAGTCTTTTTGTTTTCGAGTGTGTCTCGTTCCAGAAATACATTGGTAGTAATTTTAGGTAAAGGATATTGAATTTAAGCGTACATTACTGTATAGGGTATTATTTCTATATTTCAGTGGATTGTTTTTGCAAAGTTTAAGAAACACAAATACAAGGTGAAAAGATTTTCAGCATTAATATTCAGTATATATGATATCATACATACCAACGTACATTGACACACATACGCACGCGCGTACATACATACGCACATGTATATTCAATTTGAAGATTGGTGAAATGAATGGCGAAAAGAATAATTTCTTAATTATTTGGAAAATTTTCATTCGGACTGATAGACGAAAAAATTTTAAAAAATTGGAGACATCTCAAGGAGAGAAGTGAATTTTAAGAACTTGGGAATAATATTCTTGCAAATACACATATAAATGAGTTTGAGATTCCGTTGTTTCTACTACAAATTCAAAGCCTGTAATTGTAGGGGATAGGGGCAAGCCGAGTATATCGAACTCAGTACTTGATTTTGGTAATTATGTTATCGATCCGAAAGGAATGGAAAGTGTACTTGATCTCGGTGGGATTTGAACTCGGACGTAAAACCAGAATAAATGCTGCTAAGCATTTTATCCGACGCTGTAACAATTCTGCCAGCTGGTTCCATTAAGTGAGACTTAATCTTCAATCGTTTATGACTGTTCTTAATTTAATTGATATCCATTGTTCGAATATCTTTCGCCACACACCTGTGACCTCTTCAGCGACACTTTCCTTCCACCTGTATCCTCCTGCTCTGCTGACTCTATTCCGCCTTTCTAGGATACAAGAGGGCAGAAAGTATCGCTGAAGATGTCATAGATTTGTGACGAAAGATTTCCGGACAAGGACATCAGTTAAAATAAGAACAGTGATAAACGAGTGAAGGACGAATATATAGGGCGTGTGTTTATTTGAGAAAAAACAAAACAAAAAAACATGACCATCGTAAAATATAACAATATATATATAATTGTAAATAACGAGAGAAATATACCATGATAAAATTTCGTATGGTAAAATAAATGTTATAGCATATTTTATAGTATAATTTTATATACTCTAATTTTTCTTTTCTATCCTATGCTTTGTAGAATAATATATTAAGGAGCATTTTCAATGAGTACCACCGGATTAGATGAATCGATATATTGGGACTTAACTCTCTATATAAGAAAGGGTTGAGAGAAATATATATAGAGAGAACGAAAACAAAACGGAGAGGAAAAATGAGTACGGACTAACGGTTTCGTCATGATGAAATGAGCGGAAGAAAGTGGTTGCGCGCGCGCGCGCGCGTGTATGTGTGTGTATTTGTGTGTGTACTCAGCCTCTTTCTACATATATATCCACATATATATCTATACCACCCTCTCTCTATAAATATAAAAGGTATGATTCATTTTGCTAGTGATTTTCCTGTAGTTAGCAAAGCATCTGTTAGGACAAATCTGATTTTACTTTGGGCTAATGTAGTAATAATAAAATATAGCAAAAACAGAATGTCAGTTTGTGAGAACCTCTGTCAAAAGTATGTGATCAATGATACAATTATCATGCTTATAAAAACATGTTAATATACATCAAAATCTATGTTTATATCGCTGCATATCTAGCTGTCCTCATCTTACTTTGATCACCTACTTTATCATAATTGTAGGCTTCATGTGCAAATCCATGCTGACATCCATGCAACTGAAGCCGCTGCAAAATTAAAAGGATATATCTAATGTATATCTATATAAACCATGAGTTATATTGTCATGTGACGAAGATTTATGGCCTGTATTTAGCAATAGTAATGTGAAAAGACAATGGTGTAATGAACTTTGTTTCGTCGTTTTTTTATAATCTGTATATTCATAATAGTGGTGTTTGATGCCTGTTATATAAATCTGTAGCAACAGATTCAGTAAGTGTATTGAATTTGGAGATATTGTTTTCCATACGCAATTTGGTGCTATACCACGGTAAATTAAAGTAATAGGCGTTATCAAGGAATCATGTACGTGACCTCTTGACCTGCCTATAACAGCAGTCAAATCCCCTCAGGATACTATCGTATAATTTTGAAAAGAAAAATGAATTAGATGAAGTATTCCTAGATAGTACTGTATATGCATTATGGTACAGATTTGAATGCATTTGATCCTCGGTCTATTCAGAGATGATTAAAATGCGGTTAAGCAAAATCAGCGTCAGAATTTCATGAACCATCTTCATGCTCACACGCTTTTACAAGTTGTAGCTAAATGTTCATTTTCAAATCACACCACATCATCTAATACACTTGGATCAGATTCATACCCTTATATACACTTATCTATAGCTACGTCTCCTCTATCCCACACTCCCAAATGCAATATGTTCCGCTATTGTTATTTTTATTTAGGTAAGGAACAGTCTTGATCTAGTAAACATATTACCAAATAAATTCTAACCATAAACATAACTAGATTATTTCAAAACATGGAAGATTATATTTCGCACCAGTATATAACTACGATGAGATTTCCAAAGCAAATAACCTAAAAGTCAACTATTCCTGCCTGTTCAACATCGCTTCTCACTCGATATTCTACAGTCGTAAACTGTCATCCATGTTTTTCCAATACTATATCAGCTGACTGTTGAAACGAATACAAATGTTCACACAGAAAGTTCTTTCTTTCTAAAGAAGTCGAACAACGCGCGCCCGCAACAACCCAATATGATAGCAAAAGAAATTACAAATAATTCTTAAGAGCCTCTAGCATTAACACCGTACTCTTCTGACCTCGTCTACGGAATTCATATTTTATTCATCCAAATGAATTTGAAGACTGCGGAATGAATGATAATTAGAGGAGGTAATGTGCAGCGAATATGGTGGGTGGGGCATCGTTTCCCATCCAAACAGCTCCAGTTTTTGGAATGTTATCTTCGCTGTGGTCGAGCATCCTGATGGAAAAACACCTTTCGTCTTGAAACCAAAGATGGGTCTTTTTCTTCTAGCGCTGACTTAAGCCGCTGAAGATGCTCGCAATAGATCTTCTTTGTAACCGTTTCGGTTAAGGTTTAAAAGTTCAAAGTCGATTAAACGTTTCGTATCCCACCAAACTGATAAAAACACCTTACGTGGATGAAGACCTTTTTAAACCTGGGATGCTGGTGTCTCTCCTTTCTCTACCCAGTGTCTTCAGCGCTTGACATTTTTATAGAGAACCCATTTCTTGTCACCAGTCACTATTCTGTCCAAAAAATGTTTATTCGTGAGACGTGACAGCAAAGAAGAGCACATATTCACTCTCTGTGTGCGACTAGACTCTGAAAGTTTGTGAGGAACACATTGACCCAATTTGCTGACTTTTCCAATGACATACAGGTGTTGATGAATGATTGAATGACCAAATCCAAGCTTTTCTGCCAATTCCTCAATAGTTACGATAGGATTTTGTTCCACCAGGGTATGCAGGACGTTCTCGTGGAGCTCTTCAAATCTACCAGGACGAGGATCGTCTGCTAGGCTGTAGTTTTCGGCTCGGAATTTCTGGAACCACCCTTGACACTGGTTTACGCTTATTGTTCGATCCCCTTATACTGCGTTAATATTCCTCGAACTTACCGTTGCGTTGTTGCCTTTATTGAACTCATAAAGCAAAATATGCTGAATATGCTCCTTTGTTACTTCCATTTTAATCTTGAAAATATATCTATTAAAATCGAACTGCACTCTTCCAAACTTGCACTAAGAATAAGTACAAGGTAAAATTACTACCTCATTGTATAGCAAGTTGATGCAAGAAGTCTATCGCGCCCCTACCGACTTTTAGTTCATGCAATTGAAAAAAGCGTATTATTATATATATTAAATATATAGGGATAACTGTATATATGCGTGTGCGTGTGCGTGCGTGCGCGCGTGTGTATGCGTGTGTGTACATACGTAGATACACACACACGCACATGCATACATATATAGACTATGGGAGAATATTTGCAAGTATATTTCGAAGTTTATTCTATCAAGTTAAAAGTGAAGTTTCCATCTCAGAACGGCCTCAGACACCAACCACGCCACCTGGGGTTAATTGTAGGAAAATCTGAAGTGTTTAGTATGAGATTATGGAGAAATTTAAATTGTTAGGAAGAGCTGTTAGAATTAGCTGCATTCTTATGAACGTAACACACCTCATTTATCTAATCGAAAAAGCTTTTCTTTAATAGTGAATTAATTCCTATGGTCACCAAAGAGAAATCACATCTGTCGTAATCGTGGGAATGCAGTTTATTACGTACAGTTGGTAGCCATTATGAAGAATATAACTGGATGTGTAAATGATTGTGTCTTATATATAAAGAGTGACTACATTATTCAGGACAGCATCATCAATAAGCATTTTATATAAGATTATTGTCTGATTTGGTTGCTGCATCAATCAGCTACAATTTTGAAGACCACTTTTCTTAAAAGCAAATGCAGAATTATTACTAATGCGTAATGTGAATTGAACGAAATAACAAAAGTGTCTTCATGAAATTACACTTTGTTGTTATACTGTGGATTAAAATAACGATTCCGTGATAATAAGCTAATTATCTGAATGAGAAATGTAAATGAACAGGCTTCAGGGGCGGTTCGCTATTGCTCTTAGACAAATCTTTTATTTTGCCTGTAATCAGCATGTGTGCTTATTCAACACCACACTCCTATTTGAGACACGCAGTGGAAATTAGAGATCTAATGAAGAATTAATGCATAGATATTTTAATCTTTATCAGCCATTAGTCACTCAGCGTTCATTGAATTTTCCAACTCTGTCTCTCTCACACACACACACACACACACACACACACTTATATGTGAGAGTGTATTTGTGTGCGTGCGTGTATGTATATATGGTTGTATGCATGTATAGCTAGATATAATGCAGGTGAAAATGTCCATTACAACCAATATTTTAACTTCATTTCCTTATTTTGATTATGAATAATTCAACTATGACATGCACCTCCTCATAGATTTTGTTCAGGGATAGAATTGCAAAGGAAAACATTGAAATTTAATCGATGGTTCACGGTTTCCTTCGTAATATTGATTGATTAATTAGCATTTTTTTCTGCTGATAATTAATTTTGTTTTTTGTAAAATATGCATCAACGAAAATCTAAAGCTACTGATTAGTGTTGTGTCAGCTTACAATGCTGACAACGATGCCTCCGCTTAATATATCTCGGTAAAATAAAAACAGCTTAATAACACTCAAATTATTCTCGCTACGCCTCATCTTCTGTACTGGTGCTTTATGAACCATTAGTCATTAGACACTTTATATTTGAAGACGTGAGCAAATACATTCCATCCATTTAGTAGGGCATCTAATAATTCTGCTGGAGAGTCCACTTTCTCGGCTCCCTCTAGTATCATATATTTGTTGTTGGTCTTTGTTTCGAGGATTTGTCTAAACCCTCCATGTTGCTCGAGGGTAACAGGTTCGTGAGATTGATTTTCAGCAACTGAAGCGGAACTTGACTTAGAGTGCAGAAAAATGGAAGAAATACCGCAAATTGTTACAGTCCTGCTAATACGTAACATTGGAATTAGTACATAATTTAATCGACGCCGGAAGAACGAACGATAAAACTAACCTCAGCAGAATTTGATCCAGAAGGCAGAGAATCAAAATGAATACTGCGTGTCATCCAATCGCAACGCAATCTACCACCAAACAAACTTTCTACTTTGCTTATAAATTCCACTAAGTATAACACAAATATCATTGGTGTTGATGATTTCGTATATCGCATGTAACATTCTCCTATATTGCTTCGGCCAATGTGGCACATCATGAACAAAAATGCCCGGTGATTCATCAACGTGTGTGATATATTGCAGCAAACATTCTCCTATATTGCACGACGATTTGTGATATATCGCAGATAGAATTCTGCTGCATGGCATGAATAAATGAAAGCTACGATTTTATTATCTCAGTTATATTCCTTATAGATAAAAAATATTATCTCCAGAGTTTGCGAGCTTACTGGTTGGACGTCACTTTATTACTTTGTGCTTCAACAAAACAAACTTACAACAACATTTCCGAGTTCTTGTTTGTTGTCCCGAACCATAAAGAGACGTTTGCATGGATACATGAATCGGTTAATGTCTGTTAATCTACTCTTCACGTGCGGAGAGAAATTAGCATTTGTTAAACGAAGAAAATAAAACGCATCCATACAAATATAATGATTCTGGGATACATGGTAACCTTGAAGATTAAATCGTTGACTGTGGAAACGTTCCAAGGAATCGCAACATTACATTAATTCACAATTCTAAATAACACCAGTACTTTAAGCACCAACAAGAGGATATGTATATGTTTTACTGACCTGATTGAAATCTCAGTTGCAGGTTATTAATATTGCAACATACTAAAGGGGAGAGCAGGCAGAGTCGTTATCACACCACGTTCGCCGGTTTTTACATTCTGTGTTCAAATTTTGCCGAGGTCGACATTGCCTTAAATCCTATCAGGGTCAATAAAATAAGTACCCGTTCAGTACGTGGTCGATGAAATCGACTATGCCCCCCCCCGCCTCTCCAGAATTGGTGACCTTGTGGCAGAAAGTGAAACCAAAATTACACAATACCCGTTCCTTTTTAAAATGAAGAACGCAGGATAAGGCATCTGCCGCTACAGTGTCTGAAAGCAAAACAGATTATGTAGAGAGGTTTTGAAGATATTTTAACGTAGGTTTTCTCAATAGGCTTTGGTCTGTCGGCTATCAATAACAACCACTAGGCAATATGACAGTGTACATGGTATCTCACTAAATGAAATGTCTCATTTCTGTTTTGCGGGAATGTGTCAGTGGGGTAGAATAATAATTACAATGGTCGAAAGCCAAGCTCATATGTTTTTAATCCACACTTGAGTCTATTTCACTGGGCATCTAAAGCCTTTGGGACACACGATCTGACAGCTCTAGCGCCCAAGTCAGATGGTTTGCGTCTTATAGACAACATCTTAGCAACGTGTGTTTATCTGAGATCGTTCTACTAATAAATCCGCGTTAAGTACGATATAAAGATTGTCATTTCATAATTAGTTTGCTCTCTCTCCACAAATGTGAGAGTATCAGTGCCTAGTTTAAATGAAATCAATAAACCGTGCATAGTACATGTGAACATTAGCCACTATATAAAACTCATGAAATGAACATTCTTTAGTCATACGCGCTGTTTAGATATATGACACAATCAAATAACCTCAGAAGCTTTCTACATTACACACACACACACATACACACACACACACACACACACACACACATACACACATACACACACGCACACACATATAAGCCTTTACGTTTCTCTGTTTATCTCCCTCCAGGGAGAGAGGGCAATGATATACGTACCTGTAATACACACGTATCAATATCATCGTCTATATCAAGCCGGTGAGCTGGCAGAAACGTTAGCATGCCGGGTGATATGCTTCGCGGTATTTCGTCTGTCTTTACGCTCTGAGTTCAAATTCCACCGAGGTTGACTTTACCTTTCATACTTTCGGGGTCGATAGATTAAGTACCAGTTTTGTACTGGAGTCGATCTAATCGACTGGTCCCTCCCCCAAAATGTTTGGTCTTGTACCTAGAGTAGAAAAGAATATCATCGACTATATCCTTAACCTGTCAGACAGAGTCTGTATTCTTATTTTCTTTTATCTGAAAACGATCGTCGTTCAAGCTCATTTAGTTTTTAGATATTAAGTCGAAATGAGGTGACGAGCAAGCAGAGTTAATATCACACCAGGCAAAATGCTCAGCGGCATTTCGTGCGTATTAACGTTCTGAGTTCAAATTCCGCCAAGGTTGACGTTGCTTTCATCATTTCAGAATCGATAAAATAAGTACCACTCGAACACTAAGGTTGGCGTAAAGTCGACGTAATCGACTTACCCCCACTACCGAAAACTGCTGACTTTGTGCCAAAATTTAAAACAAGTATAAAGTCCAAATAACTGTCAGCTGTCTTATAATTTTCTTTCATTTCCAGTCATAAATAGAGACAGTAAAATGATGGTTTCTATTCAATAGTCCATACTCTCCGTTATAAGATATTGCTATATTAATTATTTCTTGAAAGCAAATAGTTTACGTAGATTAAGTTTAATGATCCGATTGAGAATGTTTCCAAAGCTGGGTTTGCTTTGGCTTTCATCTTTTCATATCTGTCAAAGCAAATTACCAGCAATGTATTCAATA
>NC_142937.1:3461807-3481807 GCF_046866305.1 Octopus bimaculoides | reverse complement strand
AGAGTTACATTAAAGAAACTAATTCGGTACAAAATATGATGAAGGAGTTTCTACGCAGTTATTCGGTCTCGCTTGATGTAGCAAACAATTGTTACACAATAATCTCTTTAAATTTATTTCAAAACACAAATATATCACTTATGAAATCGTACAAAATTTGTATAAAATATTTGATTTGCCACTATGATAAAACAGAAGCAAAACGACAAAAGCATAAACGGTAAGCATAGGAGGCAGAAGGTAAAGAATAGCCGAACGAACGATAGAGCCAAAAAAATAATAAACTTTTACCGGAGATTTCACTCGCTGTGGGGAGAATGAAACCAATTGATTTGATCAAAGCAATACTCTTATTGTTGATCACATCATTAAATATTCAAAACTGCCCATTCATTTTCCATGCTACTGGTGACCATGCGTAATTTTATTTAGTCATGAAGTAAAAGTCGAAAACCTTTCCAACTACTGGAAGGCTGTAATTCAAGATGACATTCAAACGTTTCTTTTCTTCTTTAGATTCAATATTATTTTATGGAAGATGAAAAAGAAAATGGAATATGTAACTTGTGAATCATAAAACTAATTTAACAAAAACTTTGCTGTAAAACAATGCATAAAATATCCATTTTAGTTATTAACATACTCTCTAAATTGTGAACGCACATGTTTCATACTTAATATATTCGTCTTCAAAACTATAACAACTTCTCGATGAGTTATTTGAGTGCCAAAACACATGCAATATAGGAGCTGACCAAACCATAAATGCTGCACAATTTCCAGACGAACATATATCAATTTTACTTCACTGATTATTGTATGCTTAAGTGTTTCTGACATGTTATAACAAATCGTATTTTCTTTGTGAAATGCAGCTGCTGAGATATATGCTCGTAATAAATCTATTGTTACTAGAGAAGTAATATTACTTCTAATATATAAAATGTCTGGCGGGAGCATAAGTATAACAGCTAAACACTGCCAAATATTTTAGTTTCCGGTTATTTTACTTTGACAAAAATGTTCTATTTTACACCTGTACAACATTTAATTGTGGAGACCATGGTTCAAAACGTTGTTAAGTCAAGGCGCGAATCGAGGCTGTCCATTTTGCCTATGCCTCTTAACGATCTTACGAATGTCAATATAGATCGTTCTCACAGAAAAAAACACATTTAGTTAAAATGAAACCACTATTTTTCGGAGATATATAGCGAGCAATGTACAGAAATATTGAACTTTGACAAAGACCAAATTTGTGATAACGTTTTGTTTCCAAGTTGAAGCCAATAAAATATATTTTCAAGAATACTAGAATTTTTCTGCAATAATAAACTTTCGCATGTAATGCCAAGTGAGCTATTGATTTTGGTGTTGGCCTTGACCACCAACAGATTTCTGGTGCAGTTTTCTCTCCCTCCAGGTACTGTATCCACAATGTTATGGTTGGGAGAGCCGAAAATGCATCTAAGACTGCGCACGATTGCATAGCTACTTGCAATAATTAGAGGAAGTGTATGGCAAGCTACCAGTCATATTCACTCCTGAGTTACCGTTAAGTTTAAGCGATCAATCTTCGAATAATAATTTAAATTTTTATATGCAGCACATCGGGTAATACGGAAATTCCATGTTTAGTCCGAAGAAACATTTCAAATATTTACACAAAGCAATAGACCAACTCCTGGAGATCTTAATTACGATAGCAGCTTTTGAATTATTAATTTTTAAAGTTATTTTATTTCTTATTGTTTTCTACCGTTAAAACCTTAGTATTAATGGATTCTATATTCTATCCCAAATTCGCTTCAAAATTCAGTACTTACGTAATGAAAACAAATTGATACTTTTCAATGAAGAATATTCGTAGCGATGTCGAACAAAAGAGGAACCATATCATGTTTTACAAAACTTAGTTTCTCTGTCTTACGCACTCAGTATAAAATATTCGTACAATGAAAGCAATGAAACAGATTTCTAGGTAAGTTAAATACCCGAGGTAGTAACCGCTAAATTATGTTCACTAACGTATTATTCACTCTAGGATGTATATATTTAAATTTTGAAATGAATATTATAAATCAGTATTTCAAATGTGTATATACGTGCACACGAAGCTTATAATACATTCTATACGGAAATTCATGTATATATATTGACCATAGAAAATATACAGCATAAATACATACAGAATAAAATTTGTATATTATGATATATGTCTGTTTCACCATAAGAGCTTTTGGAATGCTTGTTCCATTGATTATTGACAAGACACAATACTTTCTGTAAATGAAATTTGATTGGAGCCTAGCACACCAATATATGGTATATTGTAAGAATATATATTAAATATATATAGTGGATGTCGTTACGCTTAAAAAAGAATCACCTATTGAATAATCCATTCTGCTAATTACTTTTCAAATGGCTTATTCTTTATACAAGTGTATACATACATACATACACGCACAAACATATATATATATGTATATTTATATGTATACACACACACACACACACACACACACACACACATACATATATATATATATATATATATATATATATATATATATATACAAATTCATTCTTTCATACTAACAATATATATATATATATATATACTGTCGTGTCTGGAGAGAGTCATTTTCTTTTAACAACTACGCCATATGCCCGTGAGCATATGGCGTAGTTGTTAAGAGCGTGAGCTACTAACCCTAAGATTCCGAGTTCGATTCCAGGCAGTGACCTGAATAATGATAATAATAATAATAATAATAATAATAATAATAATATCGAAAAATACCTTAGGAATGAGAACCCAGTTTCGAAATTTCCCCAAGACACCTGATGAAGGTTGGAGGGTATATCAACCGAAACGTTGTGTTAACAACAAACAAGATGAGGACAAATGTCCGTCAAATGTACATAATGTATCCGGATTCTTTCCTGAAATCAAGACGTGAACATTTCGGATGCGGCCCTCTTGAAAATGAATTAGTTTTGACATAGTTGTTATACCAATTTTGGGCTAAGGAGCCACGTGCATCCTGCACGTACATGCGATGGATTTTAGTAGTATAATACAAACTCCCTATTTAATTGCTTAATATGTTTTTACTCGAATCCACATCGTTGGCCTTAAGCAGTTACAGATTGGATCAATAATGCATGAGACATGATAAAGACTACACACTTGCTAATTCCATGACGAATAAGAGATGAAGCACCTTCATGCAACAAAGTTATTGTTTGAAATAACAATTAATCATAACCATATTAATTAAGGTCCGTTACCAATTAAAAGAGATGGAATGGTTTTAATCATTAGATTGCTTAAGTAATTAGGGCAACTATGGGACCAAACCATCACAATGGAACATGGCATTTAAGAAACAGAGATACTATAATTCATGCTCGTGTGAAGGGTAGTTGTCTTTTGAGTAGCTTGTGGGATTGACACGCTGTATGTTGTGTTTCGGAGTAAGGTACTTCATTCTAAACAGTTTTAATCTACTCTGCTGCAATGGCCACCAGCTAATTACTAGTGCAGCTCTCTTTCACCACAACTGACAGAATCTCGATGTTCATTTGTGTCAAGTGTGGGTTGACCAGACGTGTACCCACACTCGACTACACAGACACTTAAAAAATGAGTGAAAGCAGACCATATGCTACCAGTTCAGATACACTATGATGGTTATGGTTCGTTGGTGATAAGTCACTTTTATGGCTATTTTTCACCTAAAATAAAATGTTTTCCTAATGTAGCATAATGATACAATGGTGTTGAATGGACTATATTATTTAATGTTTATTGTTTTGGAGCAAATAGAAAATGGAATTTCAAGCAAAACGTCGTCATCAAGATGGATGACTTCGTCAACAGTATGATATAATGTATAAACTATAAGTAAATGGGAAAATGACACGATGTATAAATTGTAAGGAAATGAATTCGTCCGGTCTTGAATATATCAATTGTAGGTATGTCATCAATGAAAGAAATTTTGTATTTCTTCAATCTGATATCAGAGCCGTAACATTTTTAACATGCGGCGTGTTATTTCTCGTCTGCTTTTCTAGACAAGCTGATTATAACACGACTAGTGATATGAAAATACAATTGATAACCAATATCATCTGTTATTTTTTTCTCCGGAGTGAACGCTAGGCAACATATTTCCATTACGATTTGAACTTATAAATTAGATGCAACATTTTAACGATGTAAACATGTATAACCTTATGTCCTCAACGTAGCACTTTCAATATTAAGTCAACTATACCGTACGTCTTAGAGAGTAAGAAAATATGCGAATACGACATATAGCAATCATTTTAAAAGAGGAAATGAACACGCCATCTACAAAATAAACATGAATTCTTTGAAGAACCAATCATTTTAAGCATGAATCACCGATTTTATTTTTGTTGCTTGCGGGGACAGCTGATTGATGTCTGTATCAAACGGGAGATTGTTATTTGTCTGAAGGAAATGTAAAGGAAACGTCTGGTTAGATAAATTAGGTGTAGAAAACTAAGAAGGTGACATGATTTACTTCATTAACGATACCGGATGAAGCACAGTTAAATCAAAAAACAAAATTTGTGTGTGTGTGTGTACGCATACTTGTATACATGCGTGTGTGTAAATATGTCTGACTGTGTCTCGCAAATTCTCGGTGTATCGAGGTTTTCTAACTTGACAGATGTGATATCTCGAAGTTTATAGACTAAATATTCAATATTTTACTTTTTACCCTATTGACATACTGGTAACAATACTCCATGCAGTAGCGTAACAAATGTTTCATGTATATTAAGTAATCAATAAAGTTAATTAACAATTTACAATCTATTTTCTCTTCTAAAACAGACTTTAAGCTCCGTATTGGTATTCCCTCAATTCTAAATTTGTTATTATTTCAATTTTTTTTATATCCTCTAGTTCAGTGGTATACTTAGGCAAGGAGTTCAAAACCTTGTAAAGAGGAAAAGGCACATCGAATTTATTTTCCATTTCTTCTGTGCAAATTTCGTTGTGTGTGTGTGTATGTTTGCGTGCATTGATCAATCAATCAATCAGTCAGTCAATCAGTCAATCAATCTATCTATCTATCTATCTATCTATCTATCTATCTATCTGTCTATCTATCTATCTATCTATCTATCTATCTATCTATCTATCTATCTATCTGTCTATCTATCTATCTATCTATCTATCTATCTATCTATCTATCTATCTATCTATCTATCTATCTATCTATCTGTCTGTTTATGTATCTACCTGTGTGTGCCTGTCTGTCTGAATTGAACATGTCATAGGCTGGCTATGAATGAATGACGCTGGCGCTCTAAATCGCATGTATTAATTTGAACTCTCCTTATCAATAACGGCATTGTTTCTTGCCAAGTAAACGGGTATTTGACTGTTCACAGAAGACTTCAAAAGTAGCTAGTCTCTTGAAAATGGACAAAATTTGGCATCATGGCGTTATCGGACATCTACAGAGAAAAAATTGTTAAGCTCCGAACGACATTCATGATGACATGGTTGTTACATTAGGGAATGAGGAACCCGTTTCACCAACTGTGGAAAAGTAAGCGGCTGCATTTTGGAGGAGAAGAGAGTGTATTGAAGATAATCCAAGGTTTAGACATCCTTCAACTACAACCATCGAAAAAACATTGAGTATGCTCAGCACATATTGATTGATGACAGGCGACTGACAATAAATCATATGACCAATGCAATTAGTATCTATAGTGAGATAGCTGAGAATATTCTGAGCAATGAGCTTGGTATGACAAAGGTATCTACTGGGTGGGTGCCACGTCATCTGATGCCTGATCAAAAGCGCAACAGGCTGATCACATCAAGGGGAAGTAATCTGAAATTATTTGAGGCAGATCCAGGATGGGCGTTGTGTTCATCATTTCGATCATGAGACAGAGAGATAATCCCTGCAGTGGAAATACCTCTTCTCACCAGTTCCGAAGAAAATGGAGGTCATTTCATCTGCAGGGAAAGTGATGGACTCAGTGTTTTGTGATCCAAAAGACATTGTGTTTGTCTACTATCTTCAAAAGGGCCACATCATGAGTTGACGCCAACGTATTGAGGCAGTCGCAAAAGATGCTGAAGGCGAAATGACCAGGAAAACTAGAGAAAGGGAGACTATGATACGGCCAGGAAAACAGGAAATGGAAGACTTAATCAGCCTATTCTCGCATGTATGTATTATGTATGTATGCACGTTTGAATGTATGTACGTATGTAAGTATGTATGTATGTATGTATGTATGTATGTATGTATGTATGTATGTGTGTGTGTATTTATATATTTATATATATATATATGTATGTATATATAAATATATGTATATATATATTCTTTTACTTGTTTCAGTCATTTTGACAGTGGCCATGCTGGGGCACCGCATTTAGTCGAACAAATTGACCCCAGTACTTATTCTTTGTAAGCCTAGTACCTATTCTATCGGTCTCTTTTGCCGAACTGCTAGATTACGGGGATAAACTCATACACACCCGCATATATACGACGGCCATCTTTCATGTTCCGTCTACCGAATCCACTCACAAGATTTTGGTCGACCGGAGACTATAGTAGAAAACATTTGCCTAAGGTGACACGCAGTGGGACTGAACCCGGAACCATGTGGTTGCGAAGCAACGTTGTTACCACACAGTCACACCTGTGCCTGTATATGTATATATATATATATATATATATATGTATATATTTATGTTATATATGTATGTATATAAATATATATACATACACACATAACTATGATTGTACAAACATACGTACAAGCATGTATCTATAAATGTGTGTATGTATGCGCGTGTGTGCCTATATATGTGTATATGTAAGTATATGTGTGTATGTAATGAATTTAGGAATAATCTGAGATTATACATGGAAATGAGTGAAGATCAAAGGATTCTGATTGGAAATACATGTTTCGCAAAAGAATCTGTAATAAAAGACCTGCTTAATTAACCACGAAAGTGTATCCATAGTAAAAACCCAACAAAGATAAATCTTTCGAAATTTGTTCAGAAAAATTACTAATAAAAGAAAATCTAATTTATCTGCTGCAATGTATGATTCAGTGTAAACTGCAAATGTGCAACGTTTGAAATGTGACTTAGAGATGTTTATAGCATATATGAACATTTTAGTACATTATTTTTCTGATATATTTAATGCGAAAACACATTTATATTAACTGACGTAAATATAAATAGGTCTGGTAAATGAGTATTTATTGGGACCTCACTTGACCATGAACTAAATGTTGTAACATATTTATATAAAGTATATGGAATGTATGCTACGATCATAGATTTATCAAATACTAGTTTTTGACTTATAGCCTTTACAATTAAGTCATTCTTGACGGCACAGGAATATTTTATACATGTGTGTGTATAGGTATACATAAATAAATACATACATACATACATACATACATACATATATATATATATATATATATATATATATATATATAGGGGATTGTTCCAGATTTTGACATTGAATGCCACACAAATACCAGAACGGGTCGCCACTGCACAGTGCCAAAGATCTCAGCATTGCAGTCGCGCTTCAGAACCAGTTACTGCAACAGCAACCCACGGTGTTTTGATATCCTCTCAAAGAGCCTAACGGACCTGCCCAAACTGGATGTAGGTGTTTTCAAATCAAAAGAAAATCTCTTCCTGTCCAGACTCCTAGATGACTCTATCTCGTAGCAGGAGGCGCAAATGAGGGCAGTGACATGGAAGTCCCTTATTCACCAAATGCTACACATCAGAGGAGACTCTCAATCATAACAGTGTAGTAAATCAGCGGTGCCCTAGCATGACCACAGCTTTCAGCTGAAACTGGTCACACACACTCACACACACACATACCTGTATATATATATATATATATATATATATATATATATATATATATATATATATATATATATATATATATATATAATATAGATTTAATCAGAATATTAAATGTGGTACTTAAAATGTTTGAGGCACCAGAATTTTGTAGGGTAAAAACCAAAAACAAAATCTAGAGATTTGGTGAATAAAATTTGAAGAAGAGCAACAAAAATGCAATAGGTTATAGCAGTACGTACGTTTCGTACAAGCTTCATTTATTTATGTAGTGAGAACACCACATAAGATGTGCAATGAAAATGTACTCCTCAGCTGCATAATGGAAGTTTGTACGAAAACGGTTAATTTACTGGGACTCGAACACAATAAGAGCGGTTGTCAAGCGATGGTGGTGGAACAAACATAGACATAAATATACACATACCCATAAATATTTACAAATATTACGGCTTCTTTCAGTTTCCGTCTTCCAAATACAGTCACAAGGCTTTGGTCGGCCCGAGCTATAATAGAAAACACTTGCCGAACGTGCCATGCAGTGGCACTGAATCCGGAACCATGTGCATGTGAAACAAGCTTCTTAACCACGCAGCCACGCTAGCGACTATAATTATATTACTATTATACTTTTAATGCCTGGAATATCAAGCGGCGTTTCGTACGTAAAAATTGTTTTGAAATGAATTAGATTGAATACATTATTATTATATATACGTGTTTTTTAGATCAGTCAATCCACAGTTGTTAGCATAATGAACAATTTACAAACGAATCAAATCATTGACAACAAATGCTAATGTTTACACATTTGCGCAACTCATAGCAATTATTCCTCAATTCCGTCTATTTGCTAGCGTAATTTCAAATTTCAAAACATTTTTCAAACTTTGATGCATGCAATTTAATATAATCTAAATTTAGAAATATTTCACTGATATTACGTTACATCAGATGCACAAGTTGATGTCGCCTTACTGTTGCAATGTGTTTCATTATATCATAACATATATTATCAATACTAAATCATTTTTTTCATGAATAACTTCATTACAGTTTCCGCATAGTTGATTATCACTATTATCCTGCTTTTAAATCAAAACATTAATTTAAATAGCATTTAGAGGTTAAATGGAAAATTGGTTAATATATCATACTCCTCGTACCCGTTAATATATAATTTTCTCTTTATCCAGATGAATCATTTAATTAGTATGCTGTTGCAAAATAGTTATTTTTTAAATTTTCGTTTACTTGAAACATCATTTTAATGCAAGAGTGCTCTGATGTTTACCATTCAAGCAATTACGAGAAGAACAGCGAAATGAGACGATTTTTCTTCGTCACTGCCTTACTGGCTCCAAGTGAAATATATTCGAAAATTGCACCAAATGCCACTCAGTCGTTTTATAGAAGCCAGACCACATTGGGTAGCATAAAACTACACATGTTAAATATGGGAATAATATGGTTTGGAAATAATGGTCATGAGCTTACTCTATCAGTGCAGTTCTGGTTTTAGACATCAAAAACATTGCAGTAAAATTACAGC
The DNA here is from genome assembly GCF_046866305.1 of Octopus bimaculoides. Classification (NCBI taxonomy): domain Eukaryota; kingdom Metazoa; phylum Mollusca; class Cephalopoda; order Octopoda; family Octopodidae; genus Octopus; species Octopus bimaculoides. Next base: position 3,472,322 of record NC_142937.1, on the reverse strand, counting down.
TTTAATAAATGATATACTGGTTTGGTTGCATTAAATTAAAAATGCCATTTTGAAATCAATCTTCGTAAGGTAATATAAAACCAGTCATGTGTCCCACACGTTTGAATTATTTCATCGATTCACAATACCAGAGTTCATATCTGTGACTGGAATTATATCTCTTTTTTCTTTTTTTTTTTCGAATTGTGCTAACTGAATTTTTTAGTCTTTTAAAATGCTGCTAAATCACAAAAACATCATTCTTAGATTTTCAAATTCCTTGAATGGTTTGTACTAAGAAATGGTAATTACTATATGAAGTCTGATATACCACTGAGGTCGCAATCACTGAATAATTTTACGCGTCACACACCTAAAGGAATAATAATTGTTACGGACTAACTGAATCATTTTATTTATAAACTGAACCATTCCAGAAACAGAAAAAACAGTAACTCAGACGTGTAAATATACAGGATAAATCACAGTCTAAATTCACTCAAAAATGATTTGAATACCATGAATTCACACCAGAAAGCCAAAGGCTAGAATATTTTAAGTAAATAATGATCCAAAATGCTCTTCCTAAGCATTTTAAAATCAATGTTTTAATTATTTTTTTTTTTAGGATTATAGATTGAAAAATCAGTTACTGTCCACTTGACAATTGAAAGCGGGAGACAATGAAAAGGAATTTTACAATTCTTTGAAAGGAAGAGATAAAACATTAATTGTTGTACAACAGTGTGACAATTATCTATACTTCGCTAAAGTACATGTCAAAACGATATTGATGTACGGCGAAATATATAATCTCTCTTCTATTGTTGAAATTTCGTTCAAGACACAAGTGGGTTTTGGAATCAGGGAGTGTTATGTTTCTAACTAGAAAACACTTTGAATTACTGAAAACAGAGTTATCACAATTAGCAGGTAAAATATGTTGGAAGTTGCTGACATGAACGCTGGTATTATGGTTACTTTTATGTAGTAATTTAAAAATGTAGTATCCGCTGGTGATGCAATATATATATTTCGTAGAATTTGCATGCATACATACATACATACATACATACATACATACATACACATATGTATATGCATATATATATGTGTGTGTGTATTATAAACACACACACATACACACACACACACACACACACACACACACACACACACATATATATATATATATAAATATATATATATATATATATATATATTTATATATATGCATACACACTCATACGCACACGCACATACATTTTAAACTACGACAAAAAGAAAAACGTGACTAATTTTCTAATGAAATTTAATTAAGTTTTATGGTTGTACATTATTCCCTCAAGCCCACCAACATCAAAAGTAGCATGAAAAATATATTCATTTACTGAGAAGAAAAGTATATTTTCATCAGAAAGAATTCTTTTCAGACAAAGGCTTGTGACTGAATCTTGATTTATTTCCCTCAACGTCACAGTTTACTTACTTTTTACCGTTTTGCTTTGATGTTCATTCACTCAGGCTCATTCTCTACCATTATATATATATAATGTTAATCTAACCAATTAATATTTCTTATGCAAGACGAAAATCAAGTTGGATTTGCTATTCCGTCTTCACTGGAAAAGAAAGGTTATCCAAATAAATATTCCTCTCGCATCAATTTAACACTACGGAAAATGTAGTCGATTAACAGGCAATCATTTGCGAATGTGTTTAGTATTAAAATTGATTAGAAATACTTCTGAACAACTTTACATAGTTCGTTATCTGCACATTGACTCAACGTCTGTTGATTGGTGATAAACAGAACGTACAAAATTGAGATCAATGATTTTGTGCGCTGAAAAATCAAATTTTGCATTGATTCCCATCATAATAAAATTATGAAAACTAGTACTCGTTTTCAAAATCACAAGAATCGATGAGTTCAAAGATTTTTTTTAGATCTTTGTCGTCTTAGTTCACCCTTTCAAAATCACAAGAATCGATATGTTCCCTGTTTTTCTTTATCTAATCTATGGTTTCATCTGAGTTGAAGAACTGTTTAACGGATACAAAATTTGCAGATAAACTTTGAACATTTCCTCGTTCTTGAATGAGCTGATGTGGCATATACTGTTCCTCCTAGAAACACAAGCATTGAGGACTAATGATTTTTAATGCAATTGGGCTCATAATAGGTTTACCAAATTATCTGCCAGGAATATCTTCTCTGCTCCGAAAAGGAATCTTGTCTTAGTAGTAATACAATTTTAATGTCGGTCTGAGCTATAGACAGCAATTTATATGCCCCTGAAATTGATATCTTTATTATATACTGTGGAGAAATATATTAAATTATCTATTATTTTGTCAATCGATACATCAGTGCATTAGAAGAAGCTAAGATTCACTTGCATTATAACAAACATGCGAGTAGTTTCTCAACAATGCATTAACTTGCTAAGTGTGGCATATCCTTAAGGGCAGCAGTCAGACAAATGAAGCATAAGATAGAGCCAAAGCAATGTAACTTTACGCATTAATTATTTAATTTGATTCATTCGTAATACGTTGAAATAGTGTTAGTCTCAATACCTGTCTATAGATAAAAAAAGTCTGAGCAATAAAAAACTGACAGGACTTGCCTATGAATATAATATATAATAATCATAACATCTTACATTGATTTTACGTCCGATAAGTAAACTACGATGGAATCTACCGATATCAAAACAAGAGTTTAGACCATCATTTATTGCAATACAAAATATCGCACTGTTTAAACCTCACATCCTTCTCCGTAGATGTATCAAATCGTTTTGCGGCAAGTTGTGCCTACATCTGTTAGAAAATAAAATTTAATTTCATTCATGAAATATTAATAATGCCATTGACTGACAGGTAAAATATGTTGGGAGAATCTTCAAACGTTGTATAAACACTGACATGCGGCATTCAGTTTCCTTTCTGATTTCAGCTCAAATCTCAGCATCGTCAGCTTTCTTTCAGCATTCTGGATAGATGAGGTACCCCTACAATACTGAGGGCATTTCTCGACAGTTCAGCACATTCAGGATATGTGTCATTTTGCTGTTATTATTAGATGAGAAAATTATTAAAAGACAGCCATGTTATACTTCTTGACAATAGTGAGTTTCGCCTGTTTACATTCAGAGTACGGATTTTACAGATGTGATTTGCATCTGCGGTTGTTTAAACAAATATATATCATGTTTCTACTAACTGTAGTCGATTAAATTAACTATATTTGTCTGCTCAATTTCAGTGGATTTCTGGTGGAAATTATTAATATTGGTCTCAAATTTTGGCACAAGGCCTGCGATTTCGGAAGAGAGAATAAGTTAATAACATCGACATGAGTACTCGTCTTGTAACTATTTTATCATCTTCGAAAAGATCAAAGGCAAAGTCGACCTTGGTGGAATTTGAACTCAGAAAGTAAGGACGAGCGAAATGCTACTAAGAATTTTGCCAGGATTGTAAACGATTCTGCCAGCTCGCAGCAGAAATCATTAATATTCCCTAATTTGAATATTATTGTTGTTATTTAAGTCTCTCTAACTTACATCAAAGAGATTTGTGATCATAGGCTTTCACATCCCAGCCATTTTGAACTGGCCCACCGTATAGTACAGCATGGACTATATTATATAATGTGATATAGTTGCAGGCAGTAAAGAAAGGTTTGCATCAGATTTCCTAGTTGAGAGGATATCTTAAAGATTAAATCTATTGCATTATATTAGAAGAATAAGTAACAGTAAACCTTTAAGTCCCCACTATGGTTATACCCTCCATTATTTCTGTTCATATTATCGGACGCTTGTTTATAGTTATCAACAAATCGTTTGCGTCAACTACATTGTGCCTATAATGGTCCAGGTCCAAATTTCAATGACAGAAATATCTCTGCTATTCTTACTAATGCTGAAATATTTCACTCAACGAAAACATTTCGTCCATGCTTATAAGTCTACACCTTTTCTTTCATGAAAGTGTTTACACATTTACAAATCATAACTTGGACTTTTAGTTGGTCGTCCATTTCTTATTTACATTTTTACGCAATTTGTTTCTATTTTTTGTATAATATATCACGAAGAAACTTTTTGTAGCACATTTTACTCAGTCTCTGCTACAAACATTGAACAAAATAATACTACGCTCCTAAAATATGGAACCAATCACTATTGCACTTCAAAACAAAACTAAGCAAATAAAAGTTTCTAACGTCGTGATAGCATGTTTATTTTCAGCGCCTAATGTAAACATCAGAAGTTATATAACAGAATAGATGTATCGCTGTGATAAAATTCAACAAAAGTTTTTACATCTTGTGTTACAGCAGTACTTATGCAATATAAAAGCGTGATCCTCCTCTTCTTCCTCTTTCTCCTACTGCTCCTCCTTCTCACCAACATCATAGCCAAAATTCTATGAAGGAGATTCACTTTTGTTCACCAATAAATACCACAAGCAAAGCAATGCTTTTTAACTATAATAAAGAAAAAGCAATGCATTGTTACTGCAAGATATGACGTGAAACGCACAGATGTTTAGAGTTGATTTGCCTTTAAAACACCACTATTGTTCCTTTAGTTTCAAATACTAAAATGCAGCATTAAACAACACATCTTCAGCGTAAAGATGCCCTTGAGACAGTTAACTTACAATGTTTTAATAAAATGGTTAAAAGAGCATGAATTATCGGTTTTTATCGATGCCAATATTCAATGATACGGTGCATTTACTATTTCACTTTTTTTTTGCTAGTGTGTATGTATTTCTGAATTCAAATCATATTGATTTCATTGAACAATACGGACACTGATCTAAACATAGAAAATCGATATTTTCCCTCTGTTCATTTTCTACTCAAACTTATGCTACTGAAATCTGATAACTTGACGAAATTTTATTATAAAATGCATTATATATGTGCGTAGGTCGACGTACATATATATACACAGAAATATATATACACGCTCATATATATATATATATATATATATATATATATATATATATATATATATACGTACACACATACACACGGATATACATTCACACATACAAAGTGCTCCGTCTATAAGAAGCTTTAAATGTTTGCTTTATGATAAATGAAAAGATTTAAATATAGATAACATATTCAAATGTACAGAATTAGGTCAGACAAGTTATCTTTTGTTTCGGTTGCTATTGTTAACTTATTTTCTTTAAATAACGTAACGATGTACGTAATTAAATAAAAAAAAATACTGTCAAAGGAACAAAGCAAATTTCTATTTTATGCTATTCAAGTGTGCTAGTTCTTTATTCCATTTCTTCGTTTTACTTTACATATTGAGATATAATTGCTTTTGTTCTTCACATGTTATCGTACAATATTTGCTCTTACATTTCCGTATAAATGGCTAGAACTGCTAAAGATTTGTTGTATACAATTAAAAATAGACTATCTCAAGAAAAATCGTTTGATGTTAATCACATTTATATTTTCGTACATCGTGTATGGATCAACAACTCAAAATCGAAACAGACGCCCGCACCAGAGGAACTGGTTCTTAAGAAATAAATTACTAGTATCAAAGAAGGAAGATGGACATATGTACCTGGTCATTCGATCTTATAATATTTTACATTTAGTTAGAGAGACAATGATATATGTGAACCTTTACATCTGTACAGAGACCAAAGGGCACGACGAAGGGTATAGGTTATACTTAAACCAGAGACTTAGCCCTAGTCATTCTGACAGAATGAATTCCATTAAGCGTTCTCAAAGTCCGATTTGCAGTGATGCATTGGTAGTGAATCACTCGATGAAATATTAAGCTCAAATTACAAGAATTCAGTAGAGGGGGGGGGGGCTGTAAGAAATGCCATCCATATTCATAAGAATTCCAAGAATTTGTTGTCAGCTCTGGAATTGTATTTTATTTTATCGGTCCCCATGACTAAAATTACTTCGTGGGATTTGGAAGCACAAATCAGAAATAAAGCAAAACATTTAGTTTTCCTGTCTAATGAATCCGCCAATTTACAGCTTACGTACTTCTCAAATGAGCGCCGAAGCGAAACCTGTACCATAAAAGAATGCATATAGTATATAACAGTTGCTGATGTAGGTAAAAGACTAAACATGTTGAATAGCAGAGTGTCACATGTTACCGTCAATGTGAGTAATGAAGTGATAGAGTATATGTTGTATTATAAAAACACCGTGTCTGAAAATAAAGGCGGGATGGTCATAATGGAAGATTTGACAGAGCTAAACGACAAGAGCATCAAAATTGTTTTCCTTGCTGTTTTACTTAATATGTGTGTGCGTGTGTGTGTCTAAACGAAACATCGATATTCTAGAAAGGAGTTGTCTCGCTTGACTGTGACTTACTGCAGGTGTTTTGTTTTTTTTACACCAGGCGCATAGGGAATATATTCTTTTACGCCTAAAACCGCAGCCGGACAACAAACTAACAAGACATATATCCTGTGTATGTGATACATATATATATGTACATATATTAGTTGAATAAAGTTAAAATATTTGATATATATATATATATATATATATATATATATATATATATATATATATATATTCAATCCAAACATGAACAAGCAAGAAAAAAAGACGAAAAAGCAACAACGCGAGGACGTGGAATAAGTACAGTGTTATTGGACGCTCAGGAAAGGGAATAAAAGAAAAATGATTTCACGTTTCGAGCGGAGCTCTTCATCAGAAATAGAGAAAAAAGGGAAAAGAAGACGGAGAAAGAAAATCATCAACGATACACACACACACACACACACACACACACACACACACATATATATATATGTACATATATCAGTTGAATAAAGTGAAAATATGGTCTGGTTGTCATGTTTTTTATTGTGGTATTTAAAAAAAAAAATTTTTTTTACAATATTGAAGTGCGTTAGATATTAAAATCATATTTAAGTTCAATAAGCGCTTCATATATTCGTAGTAATCATCATATTTCTAAATGTATTTAACTGAGAGTTTTGACCAATCCACATACTTCTTAAACGTCATACTTTACCGGGCGTACTGCTATTACTGGCATACGTAATATCGGTACGCCCGGCAGACCGTAAATTTTAAGCTGCATGCGAATTGGTCAAAACCGTATTCCAAAATTTCAGCTTGCTTGAGCGTTCTAAAAGGTATAAAAAGGCAAAAGTCAAGTTGTGAAGAACTCAACTATCAGGTAAATACATTTTGAAATCTGATGATTTATACGAGCGTATGGAAGCGCTAATTGATTTTTATGCTAATTGATTTTTATGAACATTACAAAATATCTTTAATATTTAACACTTCAAGATTGTAAAAAAGATAAGTTTTTTTAAATACCATAAGAAAAGGGCGAAAGTCAGACCATATTTTAACTTTATTCAACTGATATAGTATTCTATACACATTTACACAAATTCGGAAATACATAGGTAGATAAATAGATATACATATATTTGTGTGTACATATGTATATATACATACATATATACAAGTAGATAGATATAGATATGTGTGTGCACAGAAGTGTATACATGTGTGCGTGTGCGTGTGTGTGCCATAAGCTAGTAGGATGTTAATCGTTCGGAACGATGACATTCGCCTCAATTTGCTAGATGTCAACGAAGTACAGATTTTGAAAGTTATCATCAATTAGTAATAGGACTAATTCAGTTGAGGTTGAGGGGTAAAGGACAAAAGAAAACGGTTACGTGGATTGTTAAGCATATGTTAAAGGATTGATTTGTACTTGATTCTTAGTGTTTGAAGCTATAAATAATGATGTAGAAATTCGTGGTGCATGAAAGGATGTAAATCAAGTACATTAGAATGCAGCCACAGGTAGAAGAGATACATAAAGAAAGAACATGCATTTTAGATGAAATCTAGCCAGTTACTGAAGCATGAATGGAGAGAAAACGAATTATTGAAGGTTCGTATGGAAATAAGACGAACCCCAAAATGTACACAGCTAAGTGATAGAATCTTAACAGAGAACTAAAATGGTGTTAAAATGAGATAAAAGAACATTTCTGCAAGTGGAAATTGATGAAAAAGATCATTTACCCACTGTAGGAAGTAATTACTAAATCGTATTAAATAATATATGAGTCCGGGCAAAGAGTTCAAAGATGTTAAGCGGTCATGAACAATGCGTTTAATTAGAGAAATGCTCTGTTAAAGGCCGTTTGATAAGGGAATCTGTAAGTGGTTGTAAAAGAAATATCATTTGATGAAACAGTAAAACCCAGAAACCTATCAAAAATAGCAGATTTGGAATTGGTAGAATTTTACGAGAAATGATAAATATAGTTAAAACTGATTATAAAGGCTTTGAGACTAATTTATAAGAAATAGTATATGAATCAAATGCTTGAAGGTTAGGATTAAAAAACATGAGTGAAATTCCTTGGAAAGTGGAAATTGCAGAAGTGTAACACCGAATACCTTACTATTTAATGTATTCCGAAAGCATACAGATTAAATTAAAGCCTATGTTATGGAGTAAACCAGTAGTTTTCAGGTGAGATTGTAGGTCCCGCACGTTTCTATAAGTTGTATGATGCAACAATGTGTAACATTTCCACTATATAACTGCGTGTTTAGACTTTGAAAGATGTACTTCATACTGTCCACTTACAGTTACTGTTTATAAGGTACTACTTTGACGAAGGTTACCAACAAATGTATTTTGTAGTTCCACGATTAAAATGTTGGTAGGCGCACAAAGGCAACTCACAGATAGATTAGAACTTAGGAGAAGGATATTGCAGGAAGATCCCTACCGCCGCACTTCTTTGCGGTTCTGACATGAATCTTAATATATATAAGTAACTGTCAGGTTCTGATTATGCCGATGGTACCATTGTGATTAGTAATGAAACATCAATAACACACAGAGTGAAAGAGAAGCTGGATGAAATAGCCATACACCAATAAAACATAAATTATGTAGACAGGCAACCGGATAGGAGAAATGTATCATTAAAGGAATAAATACTAAAAGACTGAAATAATTTTAAGTATCTTGAAACCTTTACGCAAACTGATGGATCTTTAGAAACTGAATTTAATGAAGGATTTAATATAGCAAATCAAGCAATGCAAACGCTTTCAAATGGGTGGAAATTACGTAGATTGGCGATACATGTGAAAATTAAACTGGAAATGAGACTAATAAGAGGCGTTTTAATATATGGAAGAAGAGGATATAGCAATCATAATCTTGCTAATCGTCTCACAAACTTCAAAAATACAGTATTATGAAGAATCTTCATGATGAAAGGGAGTTATTTAGACGTGTACGAGATATAACTAAAGTATCACATATGTAATTGAAGAAATGAACAGTAGTTAGCAATGGATAAGCCTAAGTCCAAATGCCCCGATCTCAACATGAAGGGTGGTTTATGTATCAAGCAGTAGATTTTGGAGTTTACGTAATGAGAAGATGGCCTAGATTGAAAGAAAATTCAAACGGTAAGAAAGATCTTGAATGGGTGGAGACAAAAACTGAGATACAGAAATATACAAAGCTTACAAGTGTACATAGAGACACTTCGGAGCAAGGTATCATATGAGTGTATGTATGTATGCATGTATGTATGTATGTATGTATATATCTACGTATGCATGTGTGTATGTATGTACGTATATATGTACGTATGAATGTATGTACTATGCATGCATGCACGCATGTATGTGCGTGTATGTATATATATATATATATTTATTTATTTATTTATTTATATATATATGTATGTATGTATTTATGTACGTATTTATGTCATTATTCAGTTTTATTTCAATATTTCTTGCAAATAGAGAAAAAACCAGTTTCTAAACTAGAACCAAAGCTCCTTCATTGAAATTTCAGCATCATCAACACCCTATGTGTGTTTGTATGTATGTATGTATGTAAGTATGTATGTTTGTATGTATGTATGCATGCATGTATGTTTGTATGTACATGTGCAGACTTGTACGTTTTGTTTTATGTCTTCTCATGCATATAGTTGCATGTCTAGACATGCTGATATATGTATATTACACACACACACACAATTATATACTAAACATGCATAGATATGCTTTGACAAAATCTGGTGAGACGCATATTCGCATGGGCTTCCACAAAAACATATAAAACGAAAATACTTTAGAACCACTTGTTTCGTGTTTCCAATACCCAGGCTTCTTATATAAGTATGTTTCCTTATCAATTGGGCCACAACGACCAAGCTTCAGTCATAAACATTTCAGAGTACTAAAGGCTATAATTTTCGGGGTACTGACTTGGAAGATAGTCACAATATATGTGATCTGAAGAGCAGAGACTAGTTTTTCGTCAACTTGAGTGGATGTACCTGAAAGCTAGCCTGCATTGACAGAACAGATCATTTTTGTGACTGAGAAACATGAAATCTAAGACGCATATCAAATGGCCACAGCTTGGCATATGTTGGTTAGCGATCCCATACAAATCA
>NC_142937.1:3441807-3456807 GCF_046866305.1 Octopus bimaculoides | reverse complement strand
TTGCCGAAAGGCCACATTGATAAAATAGCGTCTATGATTGTTTTATATAAATATATTCCAACACGTAAATGCTAGACAGGGTGCTTGAATAATGTTCAACAACTGGGTCAGCTTTCTACTTCATCTTTTTACTTGTTTTAGAGATTATCACGTTCAAACACAAATCTAAGATCTTCAAATGAATAATAGACACAGAAATCATATCAGTTGCATAGAAATGTGAGGAAATTTTGTGCGAATATTTAAACCCGTATCGGATTACTGGGGATTCCTAAGCAACTTTTTATATGTAATGTGTGTAGGATGCACAGAATTTGCGCCTATCGCAGACGAAGTATATTTTCATATATATAGAAGTTTTACAATTTACATAATTTGTTGCGGCTGTTAAGGTTAGAACTCCTGGTTTACCGTCACTCACATTTTCCATAATCAATACAAACATTAACGTAAACCACTAAATATATATAGTGCTATAGTTATAACACTCTCCAGGTATAGAAATAGGTATTAATTAAATAGCATCTAACTTTTTAAAACATATGGTATTAGGCAAACAGGAAGTGGATATTGCAAAACTTGCCCTATCAGTACCAGCTAATATTTTGAAAGAGTATAACAGAAATCAAAAAACAACCAGCCTTATTTACGAGTGAGTAGGTTTGAGAGTATGTACTAGGCATTTTCAAATTGTTTTAGACAACTATGAACTCGTGATAGGGCTTGACGCACTCTCATCGTATCTCTTGACCAAGCAGAACATCCAGGATGTAACACCTGGAGGGAAGAAGGGCTGCACCAATACTAGGCTGGTACACATTACACCTGAATCAATTGGAACAACGTGAGATGAAGTGCTTTAATCAAGGTAACAAAGCGCTGCCGGTTCCAGAAATTGAACCCATGATCAAGGATCATGAAATAGACTTTCTATACGCCAGGCCTCGTTCAGCTAATAGATTGCAGAAGTGGTGAAAGAAAGAGAGAGAGAGAGAGAGAGAGAGAGAGAGAGAGAGAGAGAGAGAGAGAGAGAGAGAGAAAGAGAAAGAGAGAGGGAGCAAATAGAGTCGTGTCTATGGTGGATAAACGAAGGGAAACTATTGTTCTGAGTAACATAAGTTTAGTTCGGTTTGCCTGAAGGAACGGAGCCAATGTAATCTATTTGAAGGGGAAATTGACAAAGTTGAACAGGTGGTATCTTAGCGCGAAATATAAAGACATAAGGTAATATTACAATGTATTTTGACCGCCACTCTCCCAAATTTTTTAATATACTATGTGCAATATTTATAATTCTTTTGAGTCAAGTCCAGCCGTTTCAGAAGAGGAGATTAGTCGCATGTATCAACCTCAAGATTTGACTGATACCTATTTCATCAAATAGGTGTTTGAACTCAGAACATAAAGAGAGTAAGAAATACAGCTAAGCATTTTGTCCTGCGGGCTAAGTATTCTGCGACCTGGAGTTTATAATAAACGTGGAGTTTATAATACTATCGTTTTCGCTAATTCGTATAATCCTTCATCGTATTATTCTGATTGTCACATGGTTTATTTGAAAGTAGCACCTTTTATAATTTTCATTGTGGTAGGAAACCGATGACACACCGGAAAGTTTCAACTCGATGTAACAAGTCTGAGTGTAATACTGTATCTAATATAAATACGGAACAAAGTCAAAACGCATAAATGAAATCTTTACCATAATGAGATACTGCTATCCAGCTCAATGAATATATGCATCAAAATAAGAAATAGGAGCATGTATAAAACTTGTCCCGCTAATATTAATTATGTCTTTCTAACATTGGTAGAATGCCAAAAAGACTTCAGGGATGCCACAATCAATCAAAACAACATCAATATTGAACTGGGTACTTATTTTATGAACTCTACAGAGGCAAAATATAAAGTTGACCATTTCTGTATTTGAACTTATTTTATAAAATTATGTTTCAGTAACTTCAACATCTTCGAAGGAAATAATGAATTCTTCTATTGAAATGATAGCCAAAGAATTCGCATAGTTGATTGAATCAACCATAATATATTGGTTTCTAACATTGGCAAAATGCCACTTGTTTGTGAAATTGTATAACCGGTTACATGGACTATAGTACGAGTCACATTCAAGGATTATGTACGAATGAGACAATGGTGAAATTTCAATGCAGAACTTAAACGAACATAACTAAGTATAGCCATGCACTTTCGTGCAGAAGCGTGTCTGTTAATACTTCTAATTCCTTTACAATACAGTTATCCAACGATGGCGCCTCTAGGTGGTAGCTCAACTAGGTACAAATGTCAACCAAAATATCACTTAAACATTGTATAGTGAATAAATGTATTTATAAGTTCCCTGCACTCGTAAAAAAAGAAAACGGTAGTTATGGCTACGAGGCTTTTTGTTCAAAGGTATATTCGCTCAAGGATGGCTGGTGGACAAACAACTACTATTGTATACTATTAAGTACTTCAGACACGAAGGTGTCTGTTACAATGTAGCCCAAACCGTGAGAAAATGCAAGCCGAATATACATCAAATAAGACCATAACATCTTTTAAATAAGATATCCTATTCCTAGACACACATCAAAATGCATAAAAGTCATAAGGAAGAGGGAGAGAGAGAGAGAGAAGGAAAGAGAGAGAGAGAGAGAGAGAGAGAGTGAGAGAGAGAGAGAGAGAGAGAGAGAGAGAGAGAGAGGAGAGAGAGAGAGAGAGATTGTTAGAGTTTAAAGTGATTTGCTTATGAGTAGACTCTGTTTCAGTTGACTTTTGACATAACAAGAGGAATAGCAATATTAGTAACTACTTTACTTCACTATTGGCAATGTATGCAAGAATCAACTCTTGTATGGTTTGAAATCAGAACGCAGTGAGAAGAAAGTTATGTTCTACGAGACAGCCGAATTTTCTACGTTTCCTCTCCCATAACAATTTGCGATGAATATGATGATAATTTTGAATAAAATAATACATAAGATAAAATAATAAGAATGAGAATATTAAAAATAACAAAAGAGCTTTAATATAATGAGGACATACAATTAAATTATTACTCTGCTTACAAGGCACTATTTGTGCTAGTCTACATGCAATAATGTACAGACGCAGGTCATTCGGGAAGCTTATCACATTCCAACGTGTAATTTAGCTATAGGATATCGCGTGAAAGATGCAGTTTCGTGAAGGAATAAAGATTGAATTAACACTAAAATCGGTTACCATAACGGTTGTATATAGAACGAATAATCCGTCCACTTACTTTAACGTAGACACTAATATGCCATGAAGAGGAAAACGAAAAAAGAAAAACAAAATGACATAACGAGATAATAAAAGAGAACCCGAAAATAGGTTTAAAGTGAGAGAATGACAAAGTGAGAGAGAGAGAGAGAGAGAGAGAGAGAGAGAGAAAGAGAAACAGGGAGAGAAAGAGAGACGGGGAAAGAGTGACAGAGGGGAAGAGAGAAAGAGAGAAGGGAAAGTGTGGGAATATAAGAGCAGAGAGAAAATATCCTACTAAAATTAATAGAAATGATTTATAGAAACGCTGCCAGGAAAAATGATGCATGGAAGAGATTATATTTCACTGTAATGCGTCTGACAAGTTTTTCGCTTTCTTTTTATATATTTTAGTTCCGCTTTTACGTCATGGTAGCAGAATTTTTTTTTATATACATAATTGAATTGGAACATTTTACCTTCCTCTCTGAACGTTTGTATTTCATTTTCGTAAAAAAAAAAAAAAAAAAAAAAAACTCGAGTGTTCATTTCTTTAATATATAATTGAACAAGTTCAGCAAGTTGGCAGAAGTAAAAGAGCAGAGTTGTAGTAAATACATAACAGTATTTACTCTCGTGTATCGACAACCCTTCATTAAATATAGGTAGTATTTTTCCTTCTTTCTTATGCATTAGTGAAATAATAATAATTCCGGATCCATTTAGTCTTCGATTATACTTGCTCTCACAGAATGCTTAGATAAGTAAAGTATCAAAAGAAACCAGAGCAATAGACAACAATGTTTATGTCTACGCAAGAAACGACTGCTCTGCATATGTTCTTTTGGTAACTAAGAACGTTGCAATGATTTTCGTTGGGATATTCTGGACAAAAGGAGGAAACGAGGCTATCTAAAACAAATGTTCTGGCTGAAATGCGACAGAATAGACGCTGCATAAGGCACCCAGATTTTATATGCTCATATTAAATGGGTAACAAATTAAGTCTCTTGCTCACGAACCGAAAATCATCACACCGCCGCGTCTTTTAGTTGCTTTCCCGCGATCAAAATTTCATTCAAAATAATTTAGTCGACCAAAAGTTTTGAATGAAGAAGTCATTTGTATATAGGACCGTGCAAATAAAGCAAACTTTAAACCTGAGTATTGGGAAGTTACCGGCATCATTGCGTCGACTTTAGCAAGATACTACTTATGAAACGGTACTAACTCCCGGCTGGAACGAAAAACTGTTTGCGTAGAATTGAGATGTAGCGAAATTTGAACCAAAGAGTAGGCCTTTCCGTGGTCAATCTATATTTTAGAAACAACAGAGAAATCTCCCTCATAGAGGAATGAACCACTGGATTGTGTAGTCCTAGATACTGTATATCTACATCATGTCTGTCTGTTTATAAATTAAATACTTTTCATCCTCGGAATCTTCGAGCAACACCAGTCTGGAGATAAACAATATCTAAATATTAGTGTTGTACGTCAGAATAATGAGACAAAAGAAAATTTAATCGATTTATTCTTATACTATTCACACGAATGTGTGTGGTCATAAAAATTCACTTGTTCCAGTACTGTTTTCTATCTAAGAGAGAGTGTCCTTTAAAGTTTCTTTATTTTATCACTCTCATAATGCAAGAAAACTGACAGTGAACATATATACAATATGTAACGAATAAAAACATTCAGTTGGAAAATTTATATAAATGATGCATATTCATTCATGTAATGTTCTTTCCATACGTGCTATGGTACAACTATACATTTTAAAGTTACACAATATTTGTCACGTATCATCTTGTACATAAGATATTTAATGAGGTCAAGACCAGAATACCAAAAAAATGCTCTATCGGAAGCAATAAAGCTGAAAGAAAAATTCGATGAATATGGAATAATTTGGTTGCCATGAGTTTGTATTCCTGTATCCACCGGCCATACAAATAAATCCTTCATCCTCTTCCGCCTTTGTTCAAGGACAAGAATCCAATAGTAATTAAGACAAATTATATTCTCTTGGTCATTTTTAAGATATTTTATATCAGGTTCATGCTTCTCACTCGCAGTGCCTTCTTCATATTCTAGAAGAGGTTATATATTTTAATTTTTGCCACGACAAAACCTAAATCAAAAGAAAGAAACAGAAGAACATGAACACACGTTGATGATTGCTATGGATACAGGCAAATCTTTAGACACGGAACTCACTGATGTGAAAATGTTGGTAATAATAGCTTTCACACATAATTGGCGAGCATCGTAGGGTAAAGGAACAAACACGTGAACTCGCTTCTAATATTTATTGAAGGTAATTTATTTTCGTTCTTTCTGCTAACGTAGAGAACATCGTAAATTATAGGGGATTTACAAGGAAGCTAAATATACGAAACTCTTTCACACATCGATTACTAAATTTTTATCCGACCGTTTTCATTTCTTTTAGCATCAGCTATACGATGGTTTAACATATCACAAACGTCAAAGTTGCATTTTATAGAGTCTTTCCTGCTATCGACTTTAGGTTTCATATGCTTAAGAATAGAAGGAAACGAGATTTCGTGACTGTTTTCCTTTGACGAAAAAAGAGGAAGAAACTAAGATAAACGTCATAGGATGTGTAACTTAACAAATGATAGGGTTTTTATTTTTATATATGTTGAGCAGGTAGTTGTTTTGTTTCGCTGCAACCCATGTACAGAGCGAGCAGCAGGCTAAACATCAGTTGTAACAAATATATATCTAAGACAAAATCGTTTTCATCAAAACGTGCTTTATCAGTATTTTTCTAATTTTACGCCGTTAGATTAAAGCTAGGCTGGTGTGTATATATGATTGTGATCAAAAGAATTTAAAGGAAGATAACACTAACAAAGGTTCTTCTGAACCGAATGGTGAAGTAGCTTCGTTTTGGAATATATATATATTTTCTTTATATTTACAAACCTGCAAGTCTTTGTATTGTTAAGGATTATATAAAATAAATATGCCAAACTAGAATTACGTGTCACCACACCTACTTGCCAGCAACCAACATGATTTGTTTTTCATTCTTCAAATAATCTTGTAAAGTTTCTTTAATGTGTTACCAATATTAAAGAGGAAATAAAGCCTATATTTTACTTGCATTTGTTGAGCAAATAACTTAATTTGAATTTCTGTGTCGGAAATAAATCAGCGGATAAAGCGGTGATATGGCAGAATCGTTAGCTCGCTGGGCAAAATGCTTAGCGGCATTTCGTCCGTCTTTATGTTCTAAGTTCAAATCCCGCCGAGGTGTACTTTGCATTTAATTCTTTAGGGGTCGTGTAATCGACTTGCTACTCAACCGAAATTGCTGGCCTTTTGCCAAAATTTGAAACCAATATTAATATATCTTATTAGCCAGAAAACCTAGTCACTCCGTAAAATAAGTATCAAAAATGATAATCTTTTTTCTCCTTTCAAACTTTACCTTTCTTCCTTCATTCCTCCAATATTGCATTTGTCTTTCAATTTTCCTGTAACAGCATCTGACTGTTTGGCGTAAGTGCAGTCACAGATTCGTTCCACGCCCCCAGTTTCAAGCGTGTTGTTTCATCTTTCTGCCTTTTATCTCACCTATAATATTCTTTGCACTTTAGAGCAGTGTGTGCGTATGCCGCCACCATGCAGAATACCATCTCAGTGTCGTACAATTACCACTGATGTATCCAGTCTCCTGGATCTTCCGCACTAATCACTATGCACGGTCCGCCCTGTCCAGAAATTCGCATATCTGGAACTTCCGTCCTACTCATAACTTTCTCCCAAGTGTTGGCTTATTATGATTCTAGAACACTAATAACATGAGTCAGACCAATAAGGCCTACAAATGCAAAACGTATTGCCTCTTCTCCCAGAACCAACACGACGGGGAAACAATACGCTATCCTTTCACTCTCACTAACGGAACCGGTTATACTTCTCATTTCTTTGAAACCTATTTCTGAGAGCACGCACACACACAAAAACGCACCACACAGACACAGACACACACACACACAAATGCATCACACACATCGCATATAACCCAGCTTATGAGGTAGTTTGATCTAAATTAGTCCGAGCAACACATAGTCCAGCTGTGCACACTACCACTGATCAATACGAATAGATTTAGCTCGAAATTCTAAATACACTGCACATGTGCAAAATTAATAGTGTTTTAAAGAGATTAGCATCATCTTATATTTGCTTTAAAAAAATATGTATATTAGACAACGGTTTCGTAAGTAATCATGTCTTGAATCTCTTACAAAATAAGTAAAATCTGTCAGAAAATGTAATTTGGTAAACTGATTTTTGAGAAGAGAATATTAAAACGAAAAATGTACATGATTTAACTGAAAAAAAAAATTCGCTAAATATCACAATTTTGAAACATTTTCAGTATACAAAAAAATTTAACCACTAATTTATTGCATATTTACCCAAAAAAATAATAAAATAAAAGAAGACTTACCCCAACATGAATTTTAGCAAAAAATGTTTTTCTTAAATGTAGAGATAGTGATAAAAAAAAAATGACTAAAATGAACTAATATGAGATATAAAATGAACTGATATGAGTTGTCTGAAATTGTATAACTATTCTTTAATTGGTGTTCTGATCTGCGAGAAATGACACAAATCTCCTTAAAATCCGACCGTAGTATCTTAACAGAAGGAAATCTTATAATCCCACATAATTATACCAAAGCAGAGTGTTTACAGCTAGAATGTAACTAACGTGTTTACTTATCCACTCTTAAGCAAAGGTGGGACGATAGTAGTATAACACTCCGAGAAATGCAATTCTACTGAAACTAGCATACATTTTCCTGTGACGACTCGTGATCGTAGAGGCGTATGGCATAGTGGTAATAGTGTTAGACCCATGATTGTATGATTGTCATTTCGACTCCTAGACTGGGCAAGGTGTTGTGTGCTTGACCAAAGCACTTCATACCACGTTGCTCCAGACCGCTCAGCTGCCATCCTGTCCAAGGGGTAGGACATACATTCTACCATAGATACTTGGAAGCCGGCTTTATGAGTCTTTATGCCCCGGGACGAAGTTTTATCCTACATTGCTTTCTTTTGTTTTAGTTTTACATGTGAACGGGTTTTTAATATCGTTACTATTGTACGAAATTTAAGACGAACGAAATATTTAACAGTATGAAACTTGTTCCAGAACAACACTTTCAGAAATATTAGAAAGTCGGAGAACACTTATGGACCGAAGAAGAGCGAACACACTTGGGTATAGCTCCTTTGATATTAATACTACATAAAGACACTTGTTATTAAATAATTTCCCAACAACTGGAGTGAATTTTGAGGATTAATTACACTAACATAACTCATACAAATAAATACTTTCACAAAGGATATAATATAAAAGATACCAAACCTTATATATTTAATAGTACATGAGATATCATTTATAATGTGATCCCAAACGCCAGGAGTAACATATTCAACAGAATAAACTGCCATCCTAGTCGTAATACTAATACGTCGGCATACGTGACAGTGACTAATACGTGACAGTGACTATAGAGTGTGTAAAACCAAATGTCCAAATTTTGTGTTAAAATCAATATCGCATGGGCACTCATAATGATGGTAGTTTCTGGTACTCCGAAAAGACAGTGGACATATAATTTAATTATAAGGATTAAATGTGTTTGCTATACATTAGCTTACTCCCTCCAACAAATTGATGTTGCCTGAAGAAATGCACAGCGTACCACACATAAGGTGTAGAAGTGATCACACTTCAAAGTCTGAGGAAGTGTTTTGCTCAAGAACACAACGCACCAATCAGTCCAGGAACTGAAACAAGGATCTGACGATCGTGATTGGAACACCCAACTGCTAGGCTGTGCTTCCTTGTAGAAGTCATAAAAGTGGCTTATTATTTACATAAGCACTGCACCTTCAATTTGCGAATAGTTATAGCCAAGCAGATGGACTACAATATCCTACTCGTATTTCTTTTCTCGATACCCGACGGATGAAAGGGAAAATGAATCGTGGTACGATTTGTAATTAGAGTGTGCAGGCACACAACAAATTAACGTAAGGAATATTGACCGCCACTGTACTGCTTCTGCTAATCCCCTCACTCATAGCACTGTTTACTAATCTAACATTGGAACAATTCCTGAAAGATAGAAATGATGGCGTATAGGAGGTTAAATCGATCGTCGAAATTTAGTCGTATGGTTATTTTATTGATTTCAGGAGGATAAAAGGAAAAGCTGACCTCGGTGAGATTTTTAAAATCAGCATTTAAAGGTCAGTTACTGAATACTACACGGAAATATTTGTACGACCCTCTAACGATTTCTGTCAATCCATTGCCTTCAACGCGTTCATAACGTTGATTCAACTACATTGAAATTCAAATGATGGAGGCACCAGATTCTTTGATTCATGTAAAAAATCGGTTTTCCGTTTTGTAACATATGCACTGACACTAAGATTATAACACCTTTTTCCTCGAGTGTTATCGATTTCTAATTGGTATGCGGTCAAGATAAGGTACAAACTCTAAAACACAATTACCGTGTCTAATACAACTAACAAATGTATACACAGCCGCGCATACAAACAAATATGCGTATATACATACGTAAAACATACATACAAACATAACATATTCGTGCATAACAGCACACATACATACATGGGCACATACATACATACAGGCACATAAATATGTTAAAGAGCGGGAACGGAGAATGTGAGTGAAAGGGAGAGGTTATAGAGAGGGAACGTTGCTATAAAATAAGAGTTTGCATCAATCAGCATAGCATCAACATTTTGAGAGACATATAGTGGAGGAGAAACACTGAGAGAAAGGGAGAAGAGAAGAGAGATAAAGCGATAGAGAAAATGAGTACGATTGAGGAGACACACGTATCACGTAATTATCTTGATGTATAATCGGAGATTTCATACCTAGCTTATTAGATAAATCAACAATAAGATCAAAAAAATTCTATCGCAAATCCAATGTCAGTGTTGGTTCGACATTGAAGATTTGTACGTGTATCGAGTAATTTGCTTTGGCTGCACCCGTTTAGATATTCTTTTGCCCGTTTCATATAAATATTCATGTAAAACTTCATTATTATTATACTCGTAACAGGAGAATAGATGAAATTACAAAATACCTGATAGTATTTACTGGTGTTTGTATAACACGAACAATGTTGCTGTTCATAATATTTGCATAAAAGTATAAGTAACACTTATCTACTGTCAAGTTTCAAACAATTTTATGTTTCCCCTAACATCTGATAGGTAGATCATTAGAGTGTCGAAAGAAATGCGACTGATGCGTTCACGTCATTTTACACCATGTGCCCAAATACGACTGACATCAGCATTAGTTTCAATTTCTCTGGAGTCGATGAATATCGAACCGGTTGAAGTACTGAGATCGATAGTAATGTTAACACTTATCCTCAAAATTCCTGGCATAGAGTCTAAGTTAGAAACGGTTGTTATTATTATCTATCTATAAGACGGAAAGCTGGCCGGGCGAGCGGCTTTTCTTCTGTTTTTGCACGTTCTGAGTTCAAATTCCACCGAGGTCGGCTTCATCCTTTCGGGATCGATAAATTAAATACCTGTGAAACACTGTGGTCGATATAATCGATAATCCCCTCCCACAAAATTTCAGCCCTCGTGCTTTTAGTATAAAGGATAATTGTTTATGTTATTTTTGTGTTGTCTTTTTTTTTTTTATCAGGCCCCTTAAAATCAATCTTCTGTTCTGGTGTTAAATTGATCGGTACCACAAGAGACTGGCGAGATGTATTTGCAGTGGGGCGGAAATGTTTTTCTTTATATTTCTGTTGATTTAAAGATTGTTTAAAATGAAAACAGACACGATGTCGCAAATGATGAGTATAAATAGCTGTCGGAATACGGACTATAAATAAAATCTTCAACAGCTTCTTCACATAAATCCCATTGTGAATCCCGAAAACAATAATAACGGCAGCAATAACAAGTCACACAAGGAACAAAACAGCAACAACAGCAAGAACCTACCACATATCACTGTTGGCAGCCACAGCACCGCCATTAATAATACCGTAACCGCCACCGCTTCTACTATAGTAGCAGATAACCACTATATTGAAACGCTCTGCACAACAACACCCAGCATTACCACAACTGAAGACAGTAGCAGTTACATATTGAAGTCAAGGTAACCGACTAACATCTCGCATATTACGGGCCATGTGCCTATTCTAACTTCGGCTAGAATCAACTATTTTAACACAATCATAATTAGTGTATGTACAAAAGATGTAATCATTATGTTTATGATTATTTGGATAACTGTTTGATACGCTAGAAACAAATGAAGTGCATTGAAACAAATAAAGTGCATTGAAACAAGCGAATTAATTATAAGAGCATATATTTTGTATCTGCGTGGCTATAATAGTAGTGATTGAACACGCAAACAAGCCAGTGCACATGCACGTATTTCTGCTAAATTCATATAGTTTGTAAGTTGAAGTCAGATCACATAAATTTATCATAAGATTCATTTCTGTATTTTTATGATAGACTCTTTGAAAGATGTATATCACATTTGAACTTCATATTATTTATAAATTTGTTAACTCTTTCCCGTATATTCGAGTCTTTTTTCCTTTCTTTATTTCCGTTCTAATTTTATTTCTGTTTTAATTTTCTACGAATTTCTGTGATTTTGGTGTTCGATTTTCGCCATACCTGCTTGTTTACGCAACGCATTAATGAAATATATAAATATGTATATAAAGATACCTTAGCTCGTTCTTCAAAATTACACGTTCTGCTGCGTTTGCAGATATCGAAAAATCCTCTGCATAAGAAGTTAAAAATAGTAAATACCTAAAATCAACATAGTTTACCATTGCTTGAATAAAATTTCTGCCAATATAATGTCAATATCGAAAACAGCTACATTAAGCAGGTTGAAAATTCAGGAGGTGCTTACTTACGATTTCAATGTT
This sequence comes from Octopus bimaculoides, assembly GCF_046866305.1. Taxonomy (NCBI): domain Eukaryota; kingdom Metazoa; phylum Mollusca; class Cephalopoda; order Octopoda; family Octopodidae; genus Octopus; species Octopus bimaculoides. The sequence continues at coordinate 3,444,532 of NC_142937.1, read as the reverse complement.
TATTTAAGTAGAATTTAAGCAATATATATACATACATAGTTCGATGAAGCAAATGTGATTTAAAGTAGCATTTACCTTCGTGAGAAATCATTTAATTTTCCAGGATCGACATTTTTATAGTAAGGTTTGTTAAAGTAACGCTGAAACCAGTTATAAAATCGAATTGCTTTCAAGAGAATGTTGGAACATGGAATACTTATTGATGTATAGTTCTAGTGAATGGATAAATGCTAAGATGTTGGCCTTTGGAGGCAGTAGGTTAATTATTTATCTTATCAATTTCTCTTCTGTCACATGGACCCATCATTCGCATCGGAGTGCTTCGTATTCCAGGCAATAAAATCCATGAATTATTACACATGTAAAAAAAAAAAAAAAGACACCGACCAAACAAAACAAAAGGCCGAATCATTTAAATTTCATGTTAGAATATTAAGAAAATATTGAATGTAAATCTATCTGGACGCATATTCAGCATAAGTTTGTACACGAAATTAAGTAACGGAAAATCTACGATATTATGCCTCGATGCATCACATACATACATGCCTGTTATATCTCAACCAGAAAAGGCTAATCGAATAATTTGTGTAAGGTTACTTCCAAATATAATCTATCATAAAGCTTCCATCGTTCTATTTCTCCCACAAATATCGCTTTCTCAGCTCCTGGACGCGGGCAATATTTGTTCCATATCTTGCGCAGGTACACTCATAATTATTTTTTAAAGTAATCCACATTTTATTCACGCCTGCGCCCCGCAGTAACTTCTAAAGCCAGCCCCACCAAAGCTTACCGTCGATTCTGTCATGTGTTTGTTTTTGTTGATTTTTTCCTGCAGCTATTTAACGGTTCAGGGGTAACATTACAGCTGCCATTTCATGGGTTTCAGATTCCTTTTTTATTAAACATCTTATAGTGAGAACATATCCAGCTAGGAACCGATAACATAAGACATCTCGTACGGCGGACTAATATTATCAACAATCTCTTACTCGAGCTCATATCTCTTTTTTGGTGGGGTTTGAAAACACTGGAAATAGCCTCAATAAATGAAGTAGAGTATCTCATGCAAGGCTCTAGCAGCTAAGCAAGTCACTGTCTTATTTAAATTATTAATCAATATTATTAATTAACCCATTGTAAAATTTTCGTTTTACTTCAAAAATGGAAAGGCATACACGAAGTCACAAAAACACATTCATAAGCAAACACACACATACGCACACACACAAACAGAGTGCCGACGTGGCTTTGTGAGGAGAAGTTTCCTTCTCAAAGGCGTGGGTGTGGGCTCAGTCCCACTGCGTGGTTCTACGGGCAAGTGCCTTCCACTTTAGTCGAACCCGACCAGACCAAAACCATGTCAGTGGACTTAGTAGATGGAAACTCTGAGAAGCCGTTCATATACATACATGCTTACATGTATTACATACATTAAATATATATAGTTAGACAAAGAGATAGATATGTACATATCCATGATGTCTGTTTTGTAGATGCTTGTCCACACAACCGGTGTTAGTTTGTGTGCTTAGAGAAAAGAGATGCGACAAGTACCAGGCTTAAAAATGTACTGTGGTCAATTTATTTGCCCAAAGCAGTCAATTTATTGTCCCAACATGTCCGCAGTATAATGACTGAAACAAGTATGCAAGGATGTATGTATGTATTTATGTATGTATACATGTATATATATATATATATATATATATATATATATATATATATATGCTGAGAGTCCCTTCGGTCATGACTGACTATAGGATTGCACCTAGAAAGTTACCCTCCTAGGAATAAGTCCGGGAAAGGTTGTTTATGGCAGACCACCAGTCGCCCATGCATACCGACCTCCCCTCTCCACGCCACCAGTGTTATCCAACGGAAAGGCAAAGACCGATACAGCTTGGCACCTGTGATGTCGCAACTCATTTCTATAGCTGAGTAAACTGGAGCAACGTGAAATAAAGTGTCTTGCTCAAGAACACAACACGAAGCCCGGTCCAGGATTCGAACTCACAACTTCACGATCGTAAGCTCGACGCTCTAACCACTGAGCCATGCTCCTTTACATATATATACTCTTTTACTCTTTTACTTGTTTCAGTCTTTTGACTGTGGCCATGCTGGAGCACCGCCTTTAGTCGAGCAAATCGACCCCAGGACTTATTATTTGGAAGCCTAGTACTTATTCTATCGGTCTCTTTTGCCGAACCGCTAAGTTACGGGGACATAAACACACCAGCATCGGTTGTCAAGCGACGTTGGGGGGACAAACACAGACATACAAACACATACACACATACATATATATATATACATATATACGACAGGCTTCTTTCAGTTTCCGTCTACCAAATCCACTCACAAGGCTTTGGTCGGCCCGAGGCTATAGTAGAAGACACTTGCCCAAGATGCCACGCAGTGGGACTGAACCCGGGACCATGTGGTTGGTAAGCAAGCTACTTACCACACAGCCACTCCTACGCCTATAGCCACTCCTACGCCTATATGTATATTTTTTTTTCTCGGAGGAAACAATTTTGGATATTGAACCTAGCATAGAAATTCAAATTGTTGCTGTCTAAACGTGTGGAATATATATTGCAGAATGAGTCATTCTGGGGAAACTGCATCCAACGCCTATTAAAAGAACATTTACTCTCAGCCATTACCGCACTAAGTATTATGCAATTCAGAGAATAATGTTAATGGAGACGTTAAG
>NC_142937.1:3429307-3439307 GCF_046866305.1 Octopus bimaculoides | reverse complement strand
CATGCATATATGCGTGTATGTATGTGTCTATATGTATACGTGCATATGTATACCTGTGTTTTTGGGGAAGTAGATATTCCGCACAGGTGAATATCTATACTGATATCTTACATGAGTAAATATAATGATATGGAAGCATTAATGGATGTCTGTTTTCCTCAGATGTTTTATGTAAATATATCTTTCCATTTCAAGATATCACTCTTTAATAGTATTTTCATTTCTATTATTCTTCTATCTATCTCCCTTACAATGTATACTGTACATATACACTATCCCCACCTATATATGTGTTTCTGTGTATGTACATGTTTGTATGTGTGTATCTGTATATATGCATGAATATATGTGTATATACACGTACATATATATTATACTATATATGTATGTATATATGTACATATATGTATTACCTCGTGTATATATGAATATATATACACATCTATATACATATATATTAGCGTGTGTATATATATATATAAATATATTCGTGTGTATGTATGTGTGTGTGTATACACACACAAATACATATATGTGTGAATGTGAGTGTATGCATTTCTGTGTGTGCTTTTGCTTCCTCTCCATCACTGTTTGGCAACTGGTGCGGGTTTTCTTATGTCGGATGTTTGTGCAAGAGATGTTGACCGAGTTGGTACTAGTTAAAACGTTACTGGTGTTACTTTGCTCAACTGGAACCATCAAAATAGTGAATCAGCATCATTCTGTTACATCGTCGGATACAATTAATCGACAAAATATATGTATGCGACGAGGTATGCGCACACTCACACACACACATACGCACGCTCACACAGACGCATACACACACAGACGCACACACACACAGATGCACATCCACCCACACACGTACATACGCACACACAAATAGTAATACTGATGCAAATATAAAAATACAACACAAAATATGAGTATATATATATTTTAATTAATATTTAGGTGAAATAACAGAATGACTGAAGGCCCGACAGCTTTGTACGTTCACACCTTGATATATGCCAACGCAAAAGACTCTCGGGGCTTGAGTCACTCTCATACGTCTGCTCAATATTAATGAAAATAATAATCATTATTATCATCATCATCATCATCATCATAATAATAATAATAATAATAATAATAATAATAATAATAATAATAATAATGATAATAATAATAAAAATAATAATAATAATAATAATTGTTGATGCCCTCTTTAAGTTTCTTGCCGCGACGTAGTTTCATCTGGGGCCTTGGAGAGTAGGAGATCAAGTTATTTCCTGAAAACATCTACCCCTCTCCACATATATTCTTCAAGTGTTTTGGCAAGGTATTAAATAATCATGAGTTTTTCAATCTTCTGTAAGCCCTCGAGGTTTTTGCTTTCGATATGCTTTAATATTGGCTGAAGGTTTGTCGTTGCTAGTTTCAGAAAGCCGTATGTTATTCTTTAGCTGTAAGCCTCTCATTTTCCGAAATGTTTGTCACTTATGTTGAGATGGACAACTGTTAAGGTCTCGTGACCAGATGTTTGGCTGATATATCAAGCGGTTTCCTTTACAGCAAATTCTCTTTTGAACTCAAATAATAAAATCAACCGAATTTCATTTTTCTCTTTTTAATTTGATACCTACAAAAATTAACTGCCACCATTGATACCAAAATCATTAACCTAAATAAGTAAACCAAAGTCTGTATTACATGAATATATTAAATTGACTTCAATTTTGGTACAATCCCAGTAGTTCGGGGGAAGGGACGAAGTCGATTACATCGATCCCAGTGCTACCTCATACTTATTTTATCGACCCCAAGAGGCTGTAAGATAAAGTAGACCTCGGCTAAGTTTGAACTCAGAACGTAAGCATTTTGCCCGGGGTGCTAATGATTTTTACAGCTCACTGCTTTCAACATGAATATATTATATTTAAAAAAACAACAAACACCAAGGCTAAACTTAAGAAAATCCTAATTATTTCATCACTAAACTTTATAGATTTTTTCAAGTAACATCATATTTACTAGATCGAAGTGCACAATTGTTCAAATGAATAGGCACACGGCGTCTGCAGTTTCATGATGAAAAGAAACTAGAAAAAGATGAAAACGAAGCAATAACGCAAAAAGTCATCCACAATATATAAAATAAATTCTATCTCGAAAGTCCCCGAGGGTATTACTTCGTTTCTCCATTTCGTTCCTTTTCTCATTCTATCTTTGATATGAATCAGACTTTCTTTTGCATATGTTCAGTAGAGGTCCAAGTTGTCTATTTATTTTCAGTTTATGATTTTGTAAATTCAATAATTCCAAACAGCATTCTAACCTCAGTCTTTTATCTATAATTTTGTTATATTCAAGTATATATATGCAAACACATAAGCACCCGCGAGTATGCACACACGCGCACACACATACACACATACACACACGCACGTACGAATACACTCAGGCATAGACATATGTGGTGGTGTACTTGGATTTGTTGTACAGGTCCACTACCCAGTCAAAGAAAGGTATAAGAATTACAAAATAATATGAATGAGAAAGCAAAGGAAACTAAAAAGGTGACATAGTAGGATTGCCGTTCAAGAATGTAATATAATCTTACAACCATATTAATTCCCCGAAATGAATGTAACCTGCACTTAGACCTATGCTCATTGTTGAAGAAAATTGTAAAAATTTTATGAAAATGAGAAAACTTGAACGTTATTTGAAATGATCTGTTCGGACCATGAGAAAATCTGGATAACAGGAAATCGAGAGAATCTAAGAATTTCATATCTTACTGCTCGTAGCTGGTCTTCATATACTTCGATTAAATGTTTATTCGAACAATGTCAGAGTAATGGTTCAGTGCTTAGGCATTCCTTGATATTCAGCAGTGTATGAGAGAAAAATGGAGAGTAAGAATCAGTATGACTTTGAAAGGATATAGAATATATATGGAACAATTTATCGTTACATATAAATATAAGTTTTTTCTATATTTATAAAATTCCAATGTATGCAAACCCGACAACTGTACTTTGAACTTATGTTTTCTAAATCGTTTTATATTCATAGCGTCGTTTATAAATGGATGTTTCTCGTAATATATTCAAATGTATTCTCGTAACATAGTTTACGCGAGTCAATAACAGAACTAAGGATGTAAATAACAAAAACAATGGAACCCAGAGAAACAATCAAGGGGTGGGTGTATATTCACATAAATAGACAATAAATAAAGCGATATAAGTAACTTCATTCAGTAAGAAGCGTTATTTACATTAATTATTTTACAAACAATTTTAATGAGGTGACTGAAATAATCGTAATGAAGAACTCGAAAACTCTGCACAAAGCAATATTTGTGCATTGCAACTTCTGTGCTATTTCCTTTCATCAGCACAATAACTGTTCGGCTAGAGGTGGTGCTGCTCAATTCTTGTTCGAAATATATAATTTTCAATGTGACACACAGTCAGTAATCTCTAAGGGGATGCTAAACTTCCTTGTTCGAAAATATAAGGGCACAGTGTGTCGCATAGCCAGCTGGAGACGATGTTACTTGGGGCTAAATAGCAGTAACATTCATCCTAGCCAGCACTGCCACGTTTTGTTGGCAAATTATCTTTACTCTAGAGTACCGTTACTGAATGTCTTTCGTTGAGAGATTTACAAATATTAATTTTCTATTTTATTACATCATTGACTGTGTGTTATTTTGAAAACTATATATTTCGAACAAGAATCTAGTAGTGCTACCTCTAGCCGAACAGTTATTCTGTGCACAGAAATCGTGATACACAGATATTGTTTTGTGCTGAGTGGGGATGCTAAATTCCCTTGTTCGAAGATATAGGACACAGATAGTGTGTCGTACAGCCAGCTGGAGACGATGTTTCCTGGGATTAAATAACTGTAACTTACGTCTTACCCAGGACTGCTACGTTATGCTGGCAAATAATCTTCACTCTAGAGTACTGTTACTGAATGTGTCTCATTGAGAGATTTAAACATAGTAATTTATACATATATAATAGAAAAATGTTACAAAAACAAAATGGAAACTACACGTGGAAATGTAAGTGGAAAGTAAGAAGAAAAATAAGCGAAAATGCACATTGGAAATCAAAAAAAGTAAAGGCTTTTTATGAAAAGTAACGATAGATATATACAATTAAATGAACTGAGGTAGGAATAAAAGTAATTAAAGTCATTATTGTGAATTGTTATTGTTAAAGAGATTCAAAAGCATACCGGTTTCGTAAAGTTACTCATGATTGCTTTGAATGCACACCGATTATTGAACGGTATCAGGTCTACTAATCCCTGAATAAAAAGATTATGTGTAAGGGAACTAAGTAGTTCTGGATTTAGTGCAATTAGGGTAGATATATAGATCTGTAATGTGAATGGTGCATGGGATGCATGGTGTTTAGTGATATTAATTGAAAGGTTAGTAGTGTTCTGTATTATGTTATGTGTTCATATTTAGTTGTGGAAGATATTTAATGATGAAAGTTGCCTCTTTATTCATTCTTTCTTGTACTGAGGTGTTCTGTGAACATTGCTATAAGGGGAAAATTAGGAAATTAGGATTAATATTCCTAGCACACTTTTCTATGTGTCCAGTTACCTGTATCTGTCTGTATTATGGATGGCGGATTTGTATATATAAATGTATGTTTTTATGTATGTAATGTACACTGTATTAAAATAAATGCTACTAGTAGTTTCTTGCCATTGTGACACGTGGTTGAGCAGGTTTTACTACGTCTTGTGACTCCAAGCAATCCCGGGCTCTGGGCACATCGTTTGTTCGATTTGATAACCTGAATTCTAGTACATGATAGACTACGAGTAAAATGGAGAAGGTTGATACAAAAAGTGGGATGATAAGACAAAGAGCGAATTAAAACGTAAAGAGAAAAGAAAGAAAAGAAAATTTGAGTTATGCATCCTTTGACCGTACAAGTTATAAGCAAAGTAGCTGGTGTAGAATAATACAATGGAAAGGAGTCTAAAGGCTGCGACATAACTGTTCAATCCGGAGAGGACAATGCAATCATAGTTTGACAAAAGAAATTTTTCCATATGCTTGTATTTTCTGAAAATTTTGGATCTGAAAATAAGTAGTGTAGCGGAATACTTAAAAGATCTAAAAAGTATGTGCGATTCTTCAGCAGAGCATAAGTTGCATATCTTATATACATTTACATATGGCATAGTTTTCTCCGCAGTTCTCCGGAGTCGTATGTGGTGTGCAGTTGTTCTTCAAATCTCATACGTGGCTCTACTTATGTAGATGTGTCAGAAAAAATGGTGCTTTGCATAACGTCTTTTGAAATTGCATACGAATAAACCGAGGTAATTTTTGTTGTCAATTACGTTCTGATAAAGCATTGCTGTGACCTCTGCTTTATAAGCAGCAGAGTGTGTCGTACACGCCTGGGTGGCAAGTTTCAGGACTTCCACAATTACAAGTGCGAATTGACACTTGGTGAGGCTTGTGAGTGATATTGTTCTTCCTACTGGGGGCAGAAGTTGTATCATATTTTTATCGAGTGGCAGCTAAAGATTGTCCTGTATTTATGGTTTACTAGGAAATGCTTATCTAAAAGAACCAGAAATTTCTAATTTAGTTATAAAATTTAGAGAGAAGGATGGTGGTGGTGTAACAATAGGTCTATAATTAAGTCTATTTTTAGATTTCATATATTTGATTCAGGTGTTGTTATACATCTTATCTTTGAAGCCACACTTACGGCATTGTTATTGTGGAGGGCGGGGGGGGGGGGTTGTCTTATCAAATATTTCCGTTGAAGCGGAGAGATATGATATCGTATTACTGATTACAGCTACCAAGTTTTTAAACATTATAGGGGTGACAGGACTGTTTATGTATAAAAGAGTGTTTCTCATTTGGTTTATAGTAGAGGTTATGAGATTTTGGATCAAGGTATATTAGAGTTCTTGTCCTAAATTTATCTAGTGTATGACCATTATATTCATGAAATATCCGAAGACCATCGTCCCGGCATATAGTATTCCAGAAAAGAAGTATTCCATGTTCTCTCGAAACTTAATTATATATATATACATATATATATATATATGTGTGTGTGTGTGTGTGTGTGTGTGTGTGTGTGTGTGTGTGTGTGTGTGTGTGTGTGTGTGTGTGTGTGTGTGTTATATTGACATCGATATATAGATATTTCTATGCATGTATTTATATCTCTATCTCTGTATATTTGTCAGACTATATCTATACACTGATGTGTCTCTCTCTCTCTCCCTCTCTCTTTATCTCTCACTCATATATATATACCTTGCCTTGCAACATCCCTCTATACTTGGGTCGTCTTTCGCTGTTTTTATAGATAGAATAAGTACCATATAATACAATCGATTCAAAATCTAAGGCAGTTTTCCCTCATGGTCGCAGTCGAATGACTGAAACGAGTGACAGCAAAAGAGATTAAAAGAAAGAATAGAAAAACATTATTGAACGCCTGCATTGTTGTAGAAATTTCAAAGAAATGTCAATACAGTAATTCATGAAATAAAGTTAATAAATATATATATATAAAAAAATAAACTATCATTTCTTCTTGTGTGTGCAGAAAATAGAGCCACTATAATGACCTTTTTTAATCATTGATTTTTTTGGCGTATCGTCATGGCAACCAAATCACTTAATTTTATTCTTTTGAGTTCAAATCACGCTGTAGATAACTTTTCCCTTCAACCTTTCGGAGAGTGGAGTCGAAGGACAAATAAAAGCAAAATATAACAAAACAAATAATTGCTTATCTAGCTATGATATTCGTTAAATCGCTTATATAATCCACATATATATTTGTAGCTATATGGTAATCCTCCTCCTCCTCCTCCTCCTCCTCCTCCTCCTCCTCTTTCATCTTCTTATTATTAGTATCATTATCATTATCATTACTATTATTATTATTATTATTATTATTATTATTATTATTATTATTATTATTCATCTATCGACACGTGCTCGCACATCGCCGCATGAGTTTTGCTATTATTCATATTGTTTTACATTGTACATTTGTTATTGTTACTTAGGTAACCAAACCAGGACCTTGGGGAGCTGGTTAGTTCTTGCCCATTTGTAGCTCTTAGAGGCTATATTCGTATTTGTTTGGATTACAACACCCCTCATATTTTTCTTCTAAAATCAAAGATGGTGAACGAAAACTGTCAGTGTGCTGAAAAGAACAGCGGATTATCCGCAAGACTGAACAGCCAAGTTGCACAAGACAGCGACTGCTGTAACAACAACAACAATAGCGCACGTAGAACATATGAAAATGAATTCCCCTTGTTTCTTTACTCTCCCTTTCCACCGCAGGAACAAAAGAAAATCACAAATACCAACAACACGAGCGAAAACACTACCACCTCTACCGCCACCACCGGTGCCAGCAGCAAGTCCAACAACACCATCACCGACATGAATGTCGAAAAAACAACAAAATCGATACAAGCAAATCCAATGGGAATGGTTTCGATTTCGCGCAAACAACAAGGCAAATGAGTGAAGATATTTTCTTTGATGAAAATGAGTTTAGGAATTCTAAATGTATGACGAAGAAAAGTAGCAGAAATGTGGCGCGAAACATTCCTACAATTGTTCATCTCGAAATCAGTTTATGGACAGTCCTGTATAAAATAATAGGAGTTAGAAGCAGAAAAGGCGACACAACGACAAGTAGAGAAATGCCTAATACCGGTGTGGGAGAGCAAAACCTATGTGACCAGGGGGAAGAAATATGGGTCTGTCGAGGTGAGGCTTGGCTCAAAGGAGGAAGCAAAAGAACACTCGACAGCTACCCTGACGAATGAAGAAATAATTTTTATACCTACCTACCTGGGCCGTAACGTGTATAGAATCAGAATAGTCAATGTTCCATAAGAAATTAACATCTGCTGGTTGGTAGCTGCGATACTCTTAGACATAGAGGAAAAAACCAAGATTTTGCAAATCCACGAGATTCACAAGCAGAATTAGTTAGGTCCGAGAACACAGCTGCTAATACAAACTGACCAGCAAATGTGGAAAATGACCCGGATTGTATAAGCCTACCGGATGAGTCCAAACTACACGTGGCTGTAGAGAGTAAAAAGTCAAGATATTACCTGTGCGGGAACAGAAACCATGTAAAGGCTTTCTTCCCACAAAAAAAGAAAGGAGACCGACATACCTTGTTGCCAGCTGGGCATGCTATAGCTATGATTCAGCATAGTTTGTTTTCTTTCTCAATTAAGACTGTATCCGGCTTCCTATTCGTTATCTCATGGTCGCATTTAATTCTAAAAGCCATAGGATCTTTGTGTTTCTATTTTGACGATGCCTCCAGGTATGTGGTCGTACCAATTTTTTGCTCTATCAAGTCCATACTTGTTGCATAGTGTCCAATGGATAAGCCTGGCTATATTGTCGTGGCGTCTCTTATATTCTTTCTGGGCTAGTGGTGTACATTGGCTGGTAATATGCCATACGGTTTCACCGTTTTGTCCACAGATTCTGCACTTATCACTTTCTGCTGCGTTGTCTATTCTATATTTTATGTAGTTTGTTCTTGGTGCTTGCTCTTAGGCAGCACAGATCAGAGCCGCCGTTTCCGGTTTTAAATCACTTTTAGTCATCCACAGCCAACATTTTTCCTTGTCTATCTTATCGTGAACATCCCTATGAAATTGACCATGCATTCTTTTCTTTACCCACCTATGTTCGGTTTCATTCGTTTTTATTTCCTTGTATAGTGCTTTATCTTTGCTATCTTTCATCCTATACAATCCTGACCTTCCAATTTCTAATAATAGCGGTTCTGTGGCATTTCATACATATGCTATGTTGTTTTCTTCTTCTCTTATGATGTGTTCGCATCCAATAAGTACTCTTTCCCCTCTTTTTCTTGGTACATACAGTCTGCCTGTGTCACTTTTTGGATGGAGTGACCATATCTAGTTAGCAACCTCCTTGTCTTTCTGTCTAATCTGTTTAGTTCGACTACTATGCATGCAATTACCCCCTACTCTATATCTAAGGAGTGAAACTGCCCAGGTGTTGATAGCTTCGTTCTTATTCCATCCGTCTAATTTCACCTTAAGGATCTGTCATTTCTTTCTCCAACAATTTATCCATTTCCAAAATCCCCAAGTACTTATAGCTTGTCTCTTCTAAATGCTTCATAACCTCCCCAAACGGTATCGTTAGCCAGTCGATACATTTGATTTTGACTCTCTTAAAGACTAACACACCACACTTTCTCAGTCCGAACTCCATTCTCATATCAGCACTGAAGGTATACACCATATCAATGAGGGAACTGACTTGGGCTTCATCTTTACCATAAAGTTTGAGATCATCCATGAGTAACAAGTGGTTGACTTTTTGTTGGTGGCGTTTGAATACATACCCAGCCTTTGCTTTCCTTAGAACCAGTGTTAGTGGTATCTAGTACAGTATAAAGATCAGTGGGGACAGGCAGTCCCCTTGGAAGATGCCTCTCCTAATTTCTACTGTCCCTAAACATCTTCCATACGCTGTCATTTCCGTCCTTCACTTCACCATACTTTTTCCAAGCAATCGTTCAACTTTCGAAGCAATCCCAAATAGGTTCATACACTCTATAATCCAGGAATGTGGTATCATATCGTACGCCTTACGATAAACGATCCATGACATGGCTAAGTTAGTTTTTCTCCTCTTGTAGTCTCTAAGTACAATATTGTCTACCAAGAGTTGATCCTTGGTACCTCTGCACTTAGGCTTTCAACCCTTCTTCTAATGTGGTAGGACTCCATTTTTGTCCAGATGTTCGTACATTCTAGTCAACAATTTCCATATAAGTGGCAAGCAGAATATTGGCCTGTAATTGCCTACTCTATTGCCTTTTTCGATGTTTTTAAAGCACGACGCTATCCGAGCCATTGTCAACTAATCTGGTGTTACTTCGTCGGCATGTAAGAAGCTGAGTTG
>NC_142937.1:3419307-3426807 GCF_046866305.1 Octopus bimaculoides | reverse complement strand
TAAGTAGTAAACCGCCAATTCAACCCCGACTGCTATATTTCCCTAATGGCTAGAAACGTATTTCACATTTTCCTTTCTTTCTTTCCACTCCAAGAAAATCCACCTTACTTATATTCCTACATATTCAACTTCTTCTTTTTCTTTTCTTCTTTTTCTTGACCATTTCACTTCTAAAAATGTGTTTCTTTTCTTTTTTATAGTATATAAATATATATGCAACGGTGCGGCTAAAATTCCCCCTTCTTCCCCCACTGCTTTCCTTTATTCTTAACAAATTTAGACAATTGCTCACTCATTAATTTTTGACCTCTTCCTTCTTTTCTATTCCCGAACATTTTAATTTTTCCTACATATGTTTTTCTATTCTATTTTATTCTTCTCTGTTCAACCGGCTTCACCACTCATTTTAAATTGTTATACCTCCGCGAGTTAACTTGGCATTCCTTAACGACAATGTAGCCTTCTATTTAACTAAGGTATCTTCGGTCAGATGAGTAGGTAGTGGGTAATTATTACTTCTCAGGATCTGCTAGCTACGAAGCATATATAGCCGGGATTTCACCTGCTCCATTTCCCCAATTTGGATTTTTCTTCACATTTAAAGCAACCCTAGTTGCTAACAATGATCTGTAAAATAACTTTTTTCAGCTTAACGAACTTCGATATGGGTAAAAGCCTACAGTCTTCTATGTCAATAACTATTATTACACTGCGCGCGTAAGTGAAAGCAGGCTATTGTCTGTTTGCTTGCAAAATTACTGGAAAACGGCTGAACGGATTTTTATCACATTTGGCAGAAATACTCATTTGGTGAGTGGCTCAAAATGATGAGCATTTGGTTTGATTATCTTAAAAAAAAAGAAATCGAACTTACAAATTTCCCAATAAGCAGTGGTTATATTATTTTGTTCACTTTCTTTTTCATATCAATTGAACCTTGTCTGCGTGTGTATGGTCTATCTATGTGCGTAAATACGTGTGCGTACATACATATGCGACTGTGTGTGTGTGTGTGTGTGTGTGTGTGTGTGTGTCTGTGTGTGTGTGTACAGTGATGGATTCAAGTGTTTCGTTTATTTACGACTTGATTTCTTAATTTCACCGGAGCATAAATACCTATCATGGTGATACTAAAAAAAACCATGAAAAAAAAAAGCAAACGAACAAATTTCTCGTTAAGCCAGCGGTCATATTATTTTGTTCACTTTCTTTATCATATGAATCGACGCTCGTCGATGTGTGTAGTGGTCATGGTATCCTTATGCTCGTAGACACGTGTAGGTACATGCATACCTAAATACTTACATAAATACATACATAGATATGCGACCCTGTGTGTGTGTGTGTGTATGTGTGTGTGTGTGTATGTGTGTGTGTGTGTGTGTGTGTGTGTGTGTGTGAGTGTGTGTGCGCGCATTTGTCCAGTGACGGATTCGAGGGTTTCGTCTATTTATCATTTGATTTCTTCATACCGATTTCTTCATTTCATCAGAGTATAACTGTAACGGCGATACTGAAACGAAAAAAATCAATTCAGTTCAACTAAACAGCATGGGTAAACAACGCATGGTATGCACGCAGGGTATGCATTGCCTTTCCGATACCTTCTTTTCTGAAAGTTGTTTTTTGCACCTATCACATACTGCTCGAAGCTTACTAACTACCTACACTTTGAACCTTGGATCTTGCAGTTTCATGCCAGTAATATATACATATATATACTAACGGATATTTTCTGTTTGGATGCACCAGTCAAAATATTTAAGTCTAGTGAGAATTCTAAAATTTGGTGTATTGATGTAATTTTCCACGCTGAATCTCACTTTTTCCAGACACATGTTTAAAAAATGTTTACCCAGTCGGAAAATAAAATTTGGAAGCTGTCATTTTGTGCGTGACCGCACCAGCTGTCAACTGTAAACGGATGAAATATTTTGCAGATTCTGCTTTACGCACACCATATAGCTCCATATATTTAACTGTTTTATTTTGTGGAAATTTCAGAAATTTTTTGCGAATTTGTAGCCTAAACACGGAAAGCATACGATTATACATCCCGATTCAAAAAAGTTTTCGTGCGTGATTTAAAGCCTATTTATCTATTATTTTAAACACATCTTACGATCACCTCACACTCCGTGTATTTTATGGATTTACTAAACGATAAATGACCACGTGGGTAAGCAGCTTGGTTACAGCTTGGCTTGTTACTATGGAGATAGGTACTTATATGTCTGTGGCTTTTGTTTGGCTAAAATTACCGAAAATTTGCAAAATTTCAAAGGTATTAACCACACCACACACACACACATAGTAGCATAGTACCTGGCTGATATGTTACTAAATACATGAATGAAGCACGTTTTCTCATAAATTCTATTACAGCGAATCTACAGCTTGAAAGTAGGGTAGACATTTTTGTAATATTTGTTTGTAAACAAGTTTATTTTCTATATAATCTCATAAAAAGAGTTTCATCGTTCCGTACATTAAACAAAGTCAAGTGAATGAAATCATGTGCAGAGAAACTCGTTGGATTTCACCCTTCCATTTGTTGCGGACGTAATCCTTTCCGTTGCTTTAGACCACCTAGATAACCTTTGCATTTATTAAACAGTATCCACTGAGGTTTGGAGTTATCTCCGTAGGAAGAAACGTTGTTTTGTAGTACACCAACCCAAGAGTTGCAATTTTTCTTCCATTTCATAGACCCTTGAATGGTTATAGGAACTAATGTAGGACTTATCTTTATTTCCCTTTCTGTTATTGTTAATAAACAAAGACAGACAATAGAATTATGAGAGAAATAAATTGAATGCCAAATATGCACATAAAAATTGATAGAACGACTATATATCATATGCTACTTCTGAAGAGTGAGTATTTATAAATAGATTTATAGAAAACGTTTCTCAACTGATATTGTCACACATATTGTAATATAAAGGCATCTTTTTCAATCCGTTTGAAAACTCAAATGCAAAAACTTAAGGAGTATCTATAATTGTAAATAATGATGCCAACGTAGGAACAAAGATTTGGTAAACTATTATATCACACACACAGTTTATATAGATTATCAATAATCAATCTTGGTACTAAGTTTAACCTCTATGAGATATGTATTCGAAACGGAAAATAATTCGAATTGGAAGTACATATCCAGTGCTTAGAGATCCTTATATCTACATTATAAAAATAAACTAGAATATTCAAGAATAACTCCAAGGAAAAAGCAATAAACATTATACACGCACAGTCATAAAAAAGTACTTAACCCGCAGCTCAAACAAGTTATATACGATCTAAAGACACGATAATAAAATCGTAATAAGTAAATGCTATCATAGCAATTTATTTGTTATTACAGATAACGACCGTATTTTATAACAAATTTACGATCTCTTATGTGAAATCAGCAAATCTATGATAATGTCTAAGAATGGTGCAATCCAATTATAAATTGAGATTAATACAGTATAGGCAAAAATGGAATGTACCCCACGTCACAACAAAAGAATTTACTTAGTTTTATTGATGAAGACATAAAATTCAAGAGATTGTATAACGGCCTTTAGTCGATAATTTCCCAAACAATCTGATTAACAGTGAAGATTAGTTAAGTTTCATAGTTAAACAATGTACATAGTAGAATTATACCATTCGTTTAACTGAAGAATCTGTAGAAATCTTAGATTAGACAAACAATTTATACAGCAATTTAGCTTAGAAGTATTACGAATTCCCATCAACGTACTTTTGATGGAAAATAAATTTGAAATATACTGAATGACATTTAATAACATCCACTATTAAAATAACACGCATAACTGAACATCTTAAGAATACTACCTGTACCTTTACAACTTAAGATTGTCTACAAAGCAATTCATACACATATGGACAACATGTTTTTGCCGTGCATTGTGTGAGTTGCTTTGAAATTGAAGTTATTCCAGAATACAACATAAACCATACTTAGTACATTGATGCTGCATTTCTTGGAACATGTCTCAAGGCTAAAATCTATTTGATAAATAACTCTGTAGCTATCTTTAATAACTAGATGACTCAAAGTAAAAAATCAAGCCACACGACAATTCTAGATGTAAATATGTAAGAAGAAAACACAGGGAATAACTTGTCACTTTATATTACATATACTATGAACGACATATACATGTATGGTAGCAGTAAATGTTTTCATGTATATAAAAGGAAAATCTGATACGTAGAAGAAGTTTATAGAGATTTTTCCTCAACGAAGGCAGTAAAAATATCCAGAGAGTAAAAACAAATTATGTATATTTATTTAGTGACTACAAATAAGCTATTATAAAGTAAAATAAATGTAAATGTACAATATAAAAGTGAAACAATTTCTAAAAATAAATTCTATACTGTGAATTTGGTTGAGTAAAAACAAACAGACATGTGAAATGTACTTTATGAACTAAAATGACTTTTGATTTAACACTATTATTGTAAATGCATAAAGCATATGATTCCGACATGAAGTAGCATTACCAACATATTAAGAAAAACAACACCATGTTAAATAGTGTTTCTATAAGCATCAAAACCTTAAATGGCTAATATATTTTACAAATTAGTATGGACATATGAATGTTGTAAAATGTGTGCCCTTACAAGAAAGTGTTCGTTGTCTGAGTATGCCTTTTAAAGAGGTAGACATTCCAACACATTACACCTTTCAACACTAAATATAAAACTAAACAAAGTAATCTAAAAAATAA
The DNA here is from genome assembly GCF_046866305.1 of Octopus bimaculoides. Taxonomy (NCBI): domain Eukaryota; kingdom Metazoa; phylum Mollusca; class Cephalopoda; order Octopoda; family Octopodidae; genus Octopus; species Octopus bimaculoides. Next base: position 3,422,050 of record NC_142937.1, on the reverse strand, counting down.
AGATTGTAATCTTATTCGTTTATTCATAGCAGAATATAGCTGGAAAAGAAAGAAAACCTTAGCTAAAAGAATATACCTTTATTTCTTTGCAGAAAGAAACCTGTTAACATTAAAAACAAGTCAAATCCAGCGATAATGATATCATTAGCACACCATCTATTCCACGATTCCTGTGGAATATAACACAATATTAACACATTCTACCAACAAAACATTTCGACAAAAGAAAATGTTGATTGATCTGGAAATTTAACAGATCCAAACACAATTTAAAGAATAATGTGAGAATAAAACAATTCAAATATTGAAAGCAACAATTGTACATTCGTATTTTCTGAAAATACATTTCTAAAAGAAAACTTATTTCCTACACACAAACAAATATGTACAGGTATGTACTTTTGTGTATAGTTTGAATGCATGTGTGTATATATATGCATTATGTGTGTTTGTGTGTTTGTGTGTGTGTGTGTGTGTGTGTGTGTGCGCGTGTGTGTGCTTATGTGTGCGTGTGTGTGCGTGTGTGTACGTGTGTGTGGGTGAGTGTATGTATAATATGGCAGAAAAGTAATGCACTAATGGGAAGTTAAAAACTTCTTTCACACTTCAATATTAATTTCAGTACAAACACTTGTTGGCGTTAGTGCGTATATAGGGGTGAGTGGGCAGGTAGAGAGGTAGATATGACAAAAAGTAAAGTGTAATAGGTAAGAAAATTCTACTGAGAAAGAGAAAATTTTAAAAGAATCTGTATGTACGCTTATACATATGTATATGAATATATATTACAGCAAGATGCAGATGCATCTGTTTGGAACATCTCACAGGACACTGAAATGTATTTTGGTGAGGACAAGTGTTCATATTTGGTAATTAAATGACGAAAGATTGTTGAACATGGGATAGGAATGTCTTCTTAAATTAGAAAAAAACTCGAATATCTAGGCTATAGATTTTTAATTGTTCCTATTATAATAAATGTACCGGGCAACGTGACAACAAATCTGAGTATGAACTGGAGAATACATGTTTTCTGCAGAGCAATAAACACATTCCCATTCTGCAGAAACAATCGAAAGGGGGCACGGGGAAAATTTGTAAAACAATTCAGGGATTCAACAATTAAGGTTCTTTGCTGATCATAAATACAAAATAAAAGTATATGGAATACATATACACTCAAGTGCATGTACTAGTATACATCAACCAATTCACGTAACCACAAACACAAGAACTGTCTTACTTCCCCCAAAAACAAAACAACCTTGCGACTTTGTTACTGACCGGCATGAATTCTGCAGTTGAAGAAAATTTATAATATACCCCAAATATAACATATGTACAAGTATACATATACACAAGCACACACTCACAAACATACACACATATATACATACACATATACACACGCATATATGTAAACATAATTTCATATATATATGTAAATATATATATATATACATATATATATATATATATATAGATATATACACAGGTAGATAGATAGATAGATAGATAGATAGATAGATAGATAGATAGATAGATAATAAATCGTATGGAATACACTTGGTAGCGTACCAGTAAAGCCTATTCACTTTCATAGTGTTTGTTGGGTATTTGATTGATGAGTGAGTCAGAAGATGGAAGATACCAGAATGTTTATTCATTACTTCAATTTTTTTCGACGTATTCTGCATCAGTCCCTCACGGGATATATATATATACGCATATATGTACTCGTGTATCTGTGTGTGTGTATGTGTGTGTGTGTGTGTGTGTGTGTGTGTGTGTGTGTGTGCGTGTGTGTGTGTGTGTGTGTGTGTCTGTGTGTGCAGAAAAGAAATGATTCGGGCAGTCGTGAATGACACTGATAAATGCTGGTATATGTTCGAAATTCTTTCGAAAACTACCATCACCTCCAACGGATATATGTCAAAATTACCAAATGGTAAATTAAAACTAACTCTACTAGTGAAGGCAACATCATCTTAAGTTTCAAAAATTCTCCAGAGTTTATATATCACTCAGGAAATTCTAGGCCTATTATCTGGAGATAAATGCACCGCCAAGTAACAGCGCTTTCCACTGAATAACCGTCACCAACAAACGACAAATTTCCGACCTTAAATCCTGGGGACATAAGATATAGACATATACGAAAAGGAAGAGAAGCATAAATGTATGCATGGAAGAATGCATATACGGATATAGGTATAGGTGCAGATATGGCGGTGAGTTTAAGAAGATCGCTTGGCAAAAGTGTTATTCCGTGTTCGGTTCCATTGTGCTACATCTTGGGTAAGTGCTGTCTACTATGCATGCCGGTCACCCATCACTTGGTAGCCGGTAATCACAAGTGTACGCTCCCGAAAACTAGCGGTTCGGTTAGAGAGTCCGATAAATTGCGTTCAAGATTTTAAAATAACTGCTTGGAAAAGTTTTCTGTCCTAAACGCTTTATAGCGTTCCCTAAACATAACGGCAGACAAATAACAGAAACAATTATAAATAAAAATTTATATATAAAAGTTAAGTAGTTCTTTCCGAGTAATGTAGACCCATAGAGCTGGTGTCCTGCTTTTCATATAGTATATATACTCGACCTGGACGTGACGTCAGTCCGTCGAAGGCTTACTCATTTGTTCCAGCGGAGTAGTCTGGAACAACTTGAAGTGAAGTGCTTTGTTCAAGAACACAACGCGTCGCCTGGTTCAGGTATCAAGACCACTATCTTACGATCATGA
>NC_142937.1:3401807-3414307 GCF_046866305.1 Octopus bimaculoides | reverse complement strand
AAACACACATGCATACATATGTGTATGTGCATCTTTGTGAATGTATGTATGTATGTATGTATGTATGTATGTGTGTGTATGTATATGTATCTCTCTCTCTCTCTCTCTCTCTCTCTCTCTCTCTATATATATATATATATATATATATATATATATATATATATAAATGGCAAGGCAACAGGATTTATGTAATCACTTTCATTTGCTAACACCTGTTTCTGCTATGATATATCATGCACTCATAGCTTAAACATCATATTGTTGCAGAAACAGCTGTAACCTAATGAAGTCGATTACGTAGTTTCTGTCCCTTTGTCATTTATTTAATTTCATATTATGCTCTGCATTAAACATGCATTATACTAAAGCGTATGAACAGCAGATTATTTTAACCATCATACTTTATATATATTTATACCTTATATATATTCATACACACACATATATGAAATGATGTGTTCTGCGCAAGTGTAAACATTATATGTATTTGGTGCCCAGCTATTTCATCGCATAAAAAACTTCAGTTCCATATTTCAGTTATCATATTTCAACTTTCTGATCGTTGTCGATGGAATGAAAACCGAAAGCAATTATCGAAATAAGGAAACGCAATTCGCCTATTATTATTATCGTTGTTGTTATTGTTGTTGTTGTTGTTGTTGTTATTATTATTATTATTATTATTATTATTATTATTATTAAGGCGGTGAGCTGGCAGAATCGTTAGCACGCCGGGCGAATTGCTTAGCGGTATTTCGTCTGTCTTCACGTTCTCGGTGAAAATTCCGCCGAAGTCGAGTTAGTCTTTCATCCTTTCGGGGTCGATAAATTAAGTACTAGAGAATCACTGGCTTTGGTGTTGATGTAATCGATTTGTCCTGTCCCCCAAAATGGCTGCCCTTGTGGAAAAATTTGAAACCATTATTATTATAATGGGAAAGTGCGACGACGTTGACGGGGAGACTCTGAGCACCGACGAGAATGAACCGGCTTGTCTGCTCCTGGGGCCCTACCGGTCGGGAACTACCGTGTATAATTTCCTGATTCCTTGACCTGGCAGTGCTACTGGGGGCGCTACTGGTTCGAGATAAACTCTAAAGGCACAAACATGAGGTGCGCGCAGAGTGACGAAACCGTTCTGCATGCCCTCCTTCAATGTCCGGGCATTACTGACTTGTGGGGTTATGCCAAACTCCTGCTGTCGCGTGTGAGACGGATCCGTCTATCGGCCGAGTCTGTAGTGATGATCGCACCGCCGCCCTCCTTCAATCGGGCAGGTAAGGCAGTCTTCCTTTGCCCGATCTCTGTGGCGAAAGAGGTTGTTTGGTGAACAAGGCTGAAATACATGAGGACAGATACATTCCTCTTTGGTAGAGAGCTCATTGATTTCAAGTTCCACTTGAAAAAGAAATTGAGAATGGAGAGGGAAGTGCTGTCCTGGAGTGAGTTTATTGAATGGTGGGTGAAAGTTGCGAAAATGGAAAGAGTGGATGGCGCCTCTCTTAGTGTAGATCTGTCTCTTCTTTTTCAGTGTACACCATATATACTTTCTTTCTTTCTTTTTTTATCATTTCATTATATGTAAACCCCAACACTTTGTGTCTGTCTTTGTATTGTTCCCTTTATCCTTCCCCCTTGTGGCAACTGAATGAAATCATTATTATTATTATCATAAGGCCGTGAGCTGGCAGAATCGTTAGCACGCCGGGTGAAATGCATAGCCGAGGTCAGCTTTGCCTTTTATCCTTTCGGGATCGATAATTTAAGTACCAGTGAAACACTTGGGTCGATGTAATTGACTACTTCTCTCACGCCAAATATCAGGCCTTTTGCCTTTAGTAGAAGGGATCATTATCATTATTATCAATAGAAGTAGTAATACTATAAGTAGTATAAGCAGCAACAAGAGTAGTAACTGTATTATTAGTAGTAGCAGCAAAGGTAGTAGAGGTAGTAGTAGTAGTAGTAGCAGCAGCAGCAGATAGTGGTGGTAGCAGTATTAGGATTAGTAGTAGTAGTAGGATGAGGTGTGGGAGGAGGAGCAGAAAGTGCTGTAGCAGCAGCAGCAGCGGTATCAAGTTTCATTGATCTCTTGCTGCTTGTTTGTTAAAAGTCATCTGTTGTTGGCATAATACTGAGGATTTTGCTCGCTAGTAGCGTATCTAGGGCAAGCGAATTTAGCGGAAGACATTCCTCTCGTTGATCAACGCCATGAAAGGATTTCAGCGTAACTTCTGAAGCTCGTGAAACATCCATTGATTATGCAATGCTTTCTCTCTATCCATCTCTCTGCCTGTCTGACACTCTGCCTGTCTCTCTCGCTTTCTCTCTCGGTCTGCCTGTCTGTCTGTCTCTCTCTGTTTTATCCCTCGGTCTTTCCCTCTCTCCATTTCTCTCTCGGTCTTCCTGTCTGTCTGTCTCTCTTTCATCCCTCGGTCTTTCTCTCTCTCCATTTCTCTCTCGGTCTGTCTCTCACTCTTTCCTACTTGTCACCTCTACCACATTTGATCCCCATCTCAGTCTTTCTCTCTTAATCTCTATTTCCGTTTCTAAGCTAATATTACGAAGAAATTCATTTGTGCATTGCAATCTAACCAATTATACCTGATGTTCACAGCCTGAAGCAGTAAACTGTGATGCATTGAAAGAATCACTTTACACCTAGGCAGGATTGAGACGGTTGCGTTGACCAAGAGCACAAGGTTCTTCCACTGATTAAATATGAAATATTGTAACTAAAACTATAATTACAACTAGCTTTAAGAACGTTTAATCAAATAGACCATTATATTTATCTACTCTTCTGCAGTAATTGTCTTTACACTGTTAAATATATTTAGGGTGACTTCCTAACCAGTAAATTATGTAATTCATTTCAAAGATCATCGACTTATATAGTTTATCTAGTACAGCACATATTGCCATATTCCCATTTGTTTCCAACTTAAACACATCAAGGCTTTAAGCTCAATATAGGTTTGTGTAAGGCTCTTTCAATTATAATAATAATGTCGTCATAATACCGTTTCTCTGCCGATACATACATACATACATATATATATATATATATATATATATATATATATATATATATATATATAAAGCTGTTATTCCATTGTACCGGCCACCGTCTAATGATGTTGACTAGTCAGCCAGTTTTTCGGGGTTTCATCTACTTGTAACGATATAGTGTAGGATAAATATAATAATAACAATGGCGTAGTGGTTAAGAGCGCGGTCTACTAACCCCAAGATTCCTAGTTCGATTCGAAGCAGTGACTTGAACAATAATAATAATAATAATAATAATAACATCGAAAAATACCCTAGGGATGAGAACCCAGGTTCGAAATTTCCCCAAGACACCTGCAGAAGGCTGGAGGGTATATCAGCCGAATCGTTTTGTTAACAACAAACAAGATGAGGACAAATATCCGTAAATATACATTATATATGTAAATAATGTAAATAAATCATACTTTCTCTCGAAAGTTTATAAATTCTTATGATGTCCAGATATTCAAACAACAATACACAGATACATATATATACATATACATATGCAAGAGTATATATGTGCATGTTATGTATGCATGTATGTATGTTGATATGAATATATGTACCTTAACTAGATTGCTTCATGTTCGCAGCTCAATGATTTTGCCGTAGAGAGACTCTCAGGGAAACTTCTTCCAGACATATGAAGATGACGCGATTATTTGACTCTCATTTTGTATTGTTTGTAAGGTTGCTTTTTTATTGTTTTATTATAAATTTAAAGTACTGGTATCTAGTATGTTCCTACTGAGACACGATGAGCATTTAATTCGGTTGCTTGGTTAGCCTCTAGGGTCTATAGGAATATCCTTTGGTGATTTGTCATCTTTTATTTTATTGACTTGTATTAGTTACTCAACAAATATCATTATACGTTAGGGCCCAAGAAAATGAGATAAAGGTCACAGATATACCTACTGTAGGCACATTTTGCAAATTATAAGTTCCATTTAGAAACCTCTTTTACAGTTCTACAAGGTGCATTAGAGCAACAGTTAAATTTCTGCTTCTCTTCATTTTGAAAAATCTGTGAATAGAAAGCAATATATCTCCCCACCACCACCACCACCATCACCATCAAAAAGAAAAAAAAAACAAATAACAGACAAAAAAAAAGAACATTACATTGCAAAATAAATGAAAAATATTGTCTGAGAGGAAGATGCAATATATTTTAGCCCGAACCAAAGCTTCGTGACATTTCGTTCGTATTTGAACTATCATTTTAAAGATATTTTCTCAGGAAATATGTTCCCTCATTGCTAGTTTGAATGGGAAACAATGCAAATTACAGAAATTTCTATAGAAAATTGAAAATTGTAATGCAATGCACCGAAACATACAAGTACATTGCTAAAAATTGTATACACATGTTTAAGCATTTAAGCTATCAGCTATATCCAAATTAACCCTTTATACTTAAACAAAAATAAATTTAGAAAGTTGTAGGATAAAGCTCACAGACTGGAATGGATACCACGCTGTAAAGCAGCATTTGAGGTTATTGTTGTTTTATGTCAACAGATCTGATAGCATTTTATATTTAACATATTCCGCCATTCTCAATAATCCTTCCATTTCACAATCGATGGCTTTATCTAAGTGTATTCTACTGCAGGCTTTCGGTGTTTGCTCTAAGCAAAATTATAAATTTTGTCTAATCTGTTGTCGAACAATTGAATATGGCCACTTGAGTAAGTTATTAAATATTGCTACCTGCTACTGGGATATTGCAATAAGCAGTACGCTTAAGACATGGGAACATATTAGACAATGAGGATACACTAACGAAAACAAGGGCAAGTTGAGGATGAATTTAGAAGGTGGGAATGGAATTTGAAGTAGGAGGGTAGGAGCGGGAAAGTAGATGTGCTAGGTTGGAGGAATGTGCGAAAAGAAAGGACAGAGAGAGATACATATTTAGAATGTGAATTATAATTAGGAGGGATTTATTGCTAGAACGGCTAAGATGTAATTTAAGGTTGTATGGAAATTAGGGGAATTGTATAGACTTTACATACTGGGCATGCCATGAATAACGTTTGTGTTTACATGAAAGGATTACATTCCTTAGAATATCAGGCCATCTCCCCTTAGCATTCTTTATCTTTTTAATCCATTTAAATCTGTTCTGTAACTATATACATATCTTTGTACTTATACATAAATGATCATGTTCGGAATATTTTATGTTTTTGTTTTTCTCTATATATATATCCTTCATTATACTTACATGTATATATGTATCAATGTTTTATATATTAAACCCAAGCTCACGCATGTTTGTTTGTGTATTTGCATCATTATCTCTTCATCAGATCACCTGGATTCCTCTTGTTGCCACTCTTTACCCCGCAGGTCCCCGATGAAGATTTACGGGAGTAAGGTCAAACCATCTGATCACTACTACGTGTTTCGTATAGAGAGCAACTATGGATAGCATCTGCTGCCTCTCTCTCTTTCTCTGTATGTGTGTGTGTGTGTGTGTGTAATAATGTTTGTTATTATGTTCAGTTCTAATAAAAAGAGTTTTACATCAATCTGAAGTCTTACTCTATATTTTTGTAGGGTACAGAAATATTATTCTTAAAGAGGAATATTATCGACACTGACTTCGAAGTTTCGGCCGGATAACACATCGTCTGACTGTGTGTGCATATATATATATATATATATATATATATATATATGCGCATGGAAACATATACAAATACACTTTAAAACAGATAAGAAACAACCAAACATTTGGCATCATTCTAGTACGTTTAATTTATAATTTAAACATATTTTTTTATCTCTTTCTCTGATGATGGAATACCTTACGTAGAAGTCCTTACTCAATAACATATGACCCACACGCTTTGATATTCTAGAAACAGTTGTAAGAGACTTTTCGTATTTATCATAACTACTCTGCGCTAATATATATGTATATATGTATATATATGTATATATATGTATATATATGTATATATGGTTCATTGATGAGAATCAGACGTTCTCCGTATAGAATACACTTAGTAGTGCTGAAAAGATTTAAACTTGAGTGGGTAGAGCAGTAAATGGAAGGATAAGCAAGTTAGGCAAGTCGATATATAAAGAGTGTTAAATACATTAATTACTAAAATAAATATATATGTTTAAGTACAAAAAATTTCCGACTTACACAGAATAGAAACGATACCAATAATTAAAGGGGTTGTAATATATATATATATATATATATATATATATATATATATATATATATATGTGTGTGTGTGTGGAGAGAGAGAGAGAGAGTGAGAGAGAGAGAGAGAGAGAGAGAGAGAGAGAGATTTTGCAAAACATAAATATACACCCACATGTACACAGACATACTCACACATAAATTAGCGTAACATCATCGATGCTAAAATTTCGCTAATTTTTTTTTCTTAATTAAATACCAGCCAATAAATAATATTAAGTTATATTGTTATTAAATGATCGATCGGAAAGAAAAAAAAAATGAAGTCATTCTTTAATGAGTGGATGACTTACTAACATGAATGAGTTAGGTAGCAATTTACTGAATGATAATTTGTCACATTAAACACCTGCACTTTATGAACTTACCTAATTGGTAAGTCAATTAATAAGTAAATTCCAAAACTTACGCAATAAAAAACGTAATTCAGCAACCCAGTTAAGAATTATGGAATTATGATATAATAATTTTGTGAAGTGCTATAAAAAATTTATAGGAATCGAACAGCTAGTTGATTCTAAAGAAACCCGCAAAGCTCTAATACATGGAGGCTCTTTAAGAGTACCGTTGATATACATTCCCACCATCAGTTAATAGGGTTCCTATTGCACATACACACGCACACACATACATATATTTAGTCAAATAATGATAAACATTTACTAGCAAATGTATTCAATCCTGGATGTATACTATGTATAGGTGCCCTGTGTAACTTCACGTCTCACCTCTCGAAACTTATTTAGACCGTATGTTTCACAGTCTGATCACAGTGTTAACTATACCAATGAATAAATTTGCCTTATATAGATTTACATGGGGTACGCGCGTGCGTATGTATGTGTATGTGAGTGTGTGTTTTGGGACAGTATCTAACATAACAGATCTAAGTAACTCATCGCTCGTGCCTTAGCAAAAAAGCGCCCTAACCTCACACGAAGTAATAAATATTCTTTCCTACTCTAGGCACGGGGCCCGAAATTTTGGGGGAGGGGGCCAGTCGATTAGATCGATCCCAGTACGCAACTGGTTCTTAGTTTATCGACTCCGAAAGGATGAAAGTAAAGTCGACCTCGGCGAAATTTGAACTCAGAACGTAAGGACAGACGAAATACCGCTAAGCATTTCGCCCGGCGTGCTAACGTGTCTGCCAGCTCACCGTCTTCGAAATATGACAAGATGGTTTGAGTATTGCACTGAATATAAACTTAGTCAAAGCACCAGTGACCTAAACAAAGGACCCGTGAGATGCTCCTATATTCCAGTAGGAAGTTTAGAAGATGTGTATACTAAACAAATGAAGACCACCTAAAATGGACAACATCTCATCAGAGTCTTGGAAAGGTGGAGGTGGAAGCGCTGTTATAAATCATCAAGGCACTGACAATGAAGTATCAGACGACATAGGAACTAAAGCAGCAACGAAATGAATGAACCGTATTTAGATCAACAAGGACCACTGATCATTTAAACAGCCTTAAATGAAATATCCTCGTAAATGACGTAAGCAGATGAAAATTAGCTCATCAGTGTAGTTATTTAACTATCGGAGAATCCCTCAAAAACCTATGTCATCTTCACCAAATTTCCACGGATTTAAAAATTTCGTGTAAGGATTCCTGGCAGCAATAAAGCATTTTAAATTCCATACTATCTTTATTTAACAGATCTAAGAACTATGCTAATATTCAAAGAATATTATTCCTCTGAATAAAAAATGACAGACTTATTGAAGACAACATTTAAAGTTTAACGCAGCTGTCTCTTTTCCTTAGCACTTTTCTACATCTTTATGTAATGTTTTACATTCAGAAGATACTACATGATGGCGGACCACGAATTTCATGGGCGGATAGTTCCTTTGAGAAGTGCGTTGTTCTGACAAATTTGATCAAATGGAAGTAAGGAAAGTAGAACTCCAAGAATTCACAATCAGTCTGTAGAAAGGTCGAAGTTTCTATCAATGCATGCGATATTCTCATTATTTGCCCTAACCAAAATGCAATAGCCATAAAGCTAAACGGACGAAATTGGGACGAAGTTGATAACGTTAGATGCATCAGATCCGATTTGAGAAGGACAAGTAGCTAAATAAAGGGCATGAAAACAAACAAAAAATATCCTGACTTTAGCTGCCATGATTCAACCAAACATCTTGCGGAAAACTCGTTCGATCAGTTTCTCTAAAAGAGCTTCAACGGTACATGTCTCTTAGGTTAGTCGTTCCGTTTACTTGCAGCAAGATGAGATATTCATTGCCAGAGTGGGACGAAGGAATGTGGTATTCAAACAATGCACCTCAGAAAGCTACTACGCTTTTCGTAGGCAAGGCAACAACAGCTTTGTCAGGCTGCAGCTCGGCAAGTTTACTGGCAAGTAACAGCCACTTTAGTCAAAGTGAAACACACAAGCACATACATTATACAGACCTACATCTCGTCATCGTTCCTTGTCCAAAAACATTGATGTAAGGCAAAGAAGAGATTAAGAAAGGGTGAGGAAATCGTGAATTTTAATGATTTGCAATTCGCTTGAACAACACTAGCCTAGTTAAGTATGACAGAAGACACAGAGTGTCTAGAGTGGCAGCCCAACCACTAGAGCCACTTATAGGAATATGATGATGATGATGTTTGGGGCTAAGTGTTGAGATGCATTTGGGTATATATTCGGCGTAATGGTAGGAAAAGTTAAATGAATAAGGAAGAGTTATTCCTTTTATAGAAGTATTGGATATAACGTAACAATTTAGGCATATTTAAATGAACAATTGGGTATATTTAAATGAAAGAAAACATTGTAACAATGTAGGTACATTTAAATGAAAGGAAATATTTCAAGAAGACTAACGGGGTAAAATATTATTCAGTGTGATAATTAGGTCTCGGTTTAAATCGATAGTAGTCTAGATAGCTTCTAAATGGATTTAAATTTGAATGTATATGATTAGGAAATATTTAATTAAATGTGTAAGTACAGAACTATTGAAGAAGTATAATACTTTTGTGCATCACTAAAAGAAATAATGATTGAATTATCTGTTAAGTGCAAAAATTCAAAAATAAATTGTTTGTACTTGAATTAGCCGTTTGTTTCCATGCCAACAATTACGAATATAATTGTAAGGGTGCAACACAAATAAGAAATTGCCACAATGGATTCGACAAGCGTACACATGACGATTACATGGACACATTCACAAATGCATGTATTCAATAAATAAAAACAAATTTGTATACACAAGCTGCTATTGATTTCATAATCGAATAGAATGTATGTATATGCATGATTTCGTGTGTCCGTGCGTGTGTATCTGTGCGCATGTGAGTGGTGGTGGGGGATGTTTGTGAGTGTGCGTTTGTGTATTTGCAAAATACTAAATAAATTAATTGAAAGTATTATGAATTATGAATAAGTTCGAATAAAGATATTGAGTGTAACATGTTAATAGAAACTGGAAGATGGGTTAGATAAATCGAAGCATAGACATTTATCTTAGTGTGTTGCGAATACTCGAAATACATTGGCGCCTGAAATAATTTATGTATTGTAGGACAAGATTAGTCATTACATTTTAATGTGGATAAGAGTAATATAAATGGATATTTACATAAATATATGAAAACGCAGATATGCATCTTCTGTTTTTTATCTTTTGCGGGTCTTGGTCATTACACTGCGGCCATGATGGGGCACCACGTAGAAGAATTTTGCCTTTTAGTCGAATAATTCGATCGCAGTACTTATTCTGTAACGCCTGGTACTTATTCTATCGGCCGTTTTTCAGGAGCCGCTAAGTTACGGGAATGTAAACAAACCAATGGTGGTTGTCAAGCAGTGGTGGGAGAACAACCGCAAACGCGCACACACACAAACACGCACATGAATAATAATAATAATAATAATAATAATAATAATAATAATAATAATAATAATAATAATAATAATAATAATAATAATAATAATAACAATAATAATTATAATAATGATAATAGTAATATATGTATATATATATATATATATATATATATATATATATATATATATATATATATATATATATACATATATATATATATATATATATATGCATATGTTTTTTGTACATGCCGGCACAAATGTATATGAGTATGTATACGTATGTGTGTGTGTGTATATATATACATACATATATATATATATATATATATATATATATATACATATACCCATATACATATATGGATACATATAAATATATATGTATGTATATATATATAATTACTCTTTATATGTGTGTGAATATGTGTGTGTGTGTGTGTGTGTGTGTGTGTGTGTGTGTGTGTGTGTGTATGTACGCACGCACGCCATACATTTGTGTTATGAATGTATTTATGTATGTAAGTAAAGTTTAAAATCTCTTTAACTGACAAGGCAAATAAATGTTTGAAGGGGTTTGTTAAATTGTGTTGACTTATGTTGTCTAATGAAGTAGATGGTAATTTTATATATGGAGTAAATGTTTTAGGGTGTTGAAATGACAAAGAAAATTTATTTACTAATGAATGTAGATATATAAATATTTATATGTATATTTTTATTTATATGTAAATTTATAAATATTTATAAAATCTGTATAAAAATATGTATAAATTTGAAATGACTTCAAAGAAACTCATTGTAGGACTATTAATATTTGTTTCCTTTTAGAAATGTATAGGTTTTATAGAAACTTATAAAGACGATTATAATAATATACGTGGGTAAGCCAGTGAGCTGGCAGAATCGTTAAAACGACGGGCGAAATACTTAGCGGCATTTAGTCTGTCTTTATGTTCTAAGTTCAAATTCCGCCGAGGTTGACTTTGCCTTCGGAGTCGATAAATTAAGTACCAGTTGCGTACTGGCGTCAATCTAATCGACTGGCCCCCTCCCCAAAAACTTTCTGGCCTTGTGCTTACAGTAGTAAACAATAAGATATATGGGTAAATATTGAATTTAAACGACAAATTTATATAGGTTTAGGACATCGATTGAATAAGTAATGATATAATGTGATGACTGTATATGATTTTGTTATAAAAATATAAATTGCGCAAAGTAGAGTGTAGTTTACAGAGATTTAGGTACTTCTCTTTTACTTGATTCTGTTGTTTGACTGCGGCCATGCTGGAGCACCTCTTTAAAGGCTTTTGCCGGACCGGTAAGTTACAGGGAAGTAGAAACACTAACATCTCTTGCCAAGCGATGGTATAAGGACAAACAGACATACACACCCACAAAAAAACTATACATATAGAGACGATATGCTTCTTTTATTTTTCACCTACCAAATCCACTCACAAGGATTTGGTCGGCCCGAATAGTAGTAGAGGACACTTGCCCAGGTTGCCACGCAGTAGGAACTCGAACCATGTTGTTCGGAAGCAAGCTTTTTACCACATGGCTACACCCGCGCCTATGTAAATATTTAGTGTAATTCAAGGACAATATAAGTTATCTGTGTATTTACAAGCATTTTTGTCCTGTGTTGTACAGTAATGTTATCGTGAAAAGATTTTTGTTTTACAACTCTATTGTATGAATTTTGTAAATACTTATGGGGCAGTAGTAACACATGAGGTTTGTATAATTTAAAGTTTAGAATTGTAGTATAGAATTTAAATTGTGATTAAAGAAAATCTCAATGATTAGTTTACATCGGTTTATACTTTAGATAATGAATATTATTTTTGATTTATACTTGTCAAGTGAACCAGTCGATATACATTCTGAACGTCTGTTACAAAATGATATATCTGCAAGGGAGATTTTATAACTGTCCGTTACAAAGACAGAGTCACTGTGTTTTTTTTATAATTCATACTGCTTTGTTACTACAAGTTTCCCCAAAGGAAAGAATCTTCCAAAGAAATTTCAAATTGATAGTATTCGCTTCATGTTACACGAAAGGATATATTTGAAATGTATTTCGTTAAAGCTTACGAATTGTTTCCTTTATTCATATATTCTTAAAGTGATTCACTCCTTATACTATACTCACTATTTGTATGACATTGATATCTTCGCAGTTCTCTCACTGTATAACAACAAGCGCGTTCAATCCTTGTTTTAACATTATGAGTGGTCCTGAGTCTCAACTTGAAGTCGTTGCACACTATCTCAAGCTGTGATGAATACATTTTATTCATCGTTTTTCCTACATGCTATTAAATGTAAGTTTTGTACTTCAGAT
>NC_142937.1:3394307-3399307 GCF_046866305.1 Octopus bimaculoides | reverse complement strand
ATTTCGGATTTTTACTGTGAAGTAAATGTTAGTCATTTTTTCATAAAAAGAATGAATTTTAATCAATTATATATTTTCCATTTTCTTCGATGACCTTTTACCACCTTTCTGGCAAATTCATGAAGCAAGTGTGATTTCAGGTCATCATCATTATTAAAAGTTTTACTCTTCAAAGAATTTTGCAAACTTCGAAGTAAATGCTAATCTGATGACACAAGGTCAGAGCTATATGGTGGATCTGACATCACTTCCAAAACATGCTCCAATAATTTTTCACGAGTTAGTAAAGACGTGTGTGTTCTAGCATTATCATGCTGGAACACGATTCCTTTACGATTTGCCAATTCTGGCCGTTTTTCTTTTATTGCTTCCTCCAGTTTCATTAGTTGTTGAGAGTAAACATCTGAATTGATCGTTCCGTTCCTTGGAAGCTGCTCAAAATACACAATACCTTTGTAATCCCACCAAATTGACAACACGACCTTTTTTGATGCAATTCAGTTTTCGATGTGGTTTGTTACGCTTGGACCATGATTGTTTTCGATTGATGATATTGTAGGCAATCCATTTTCCATCACCAGTGATGATTCGTTTCAAAAATGTCGATTTCATTGCGTTTAAGGTGCATATCACAAATATTGATTCGTTGTGTTAAATGAATCTCTTTCACTTTATATGGGACCCAAATATCGAGCTTCTTATCGAGTCCAAGACATTTTAAGTGATTTTCAATTGTCGAGTGTGATACATTAAAACTCTCTGCAATCTCTCACACAATTATATGATAGTCAGATTCAATTATGGCTTTTATTCGATCATAATCAACCTCAGTAGGTCGACCAGCAAGTGGTCAGCTTTGAGCAAACAATCTCCAGCATGGAATTTTTAAAAACTTCTGACATATGCGTTCTGTTGAACATAAATAAAATCTCCATGCGTGGAGGAAAAAATGTTTTTGCTGTGGCAACAGCGATCTTTCTTTGTCATAGTTTTCTGCTGTGAATCTCTTGGATTTATTTCACTCGCAAATTATTAACAACTTATATTCTAAATTACTTATTTGCAGTCCAGTCAATGTAATCATATATTCTGGAGTTAATTATGAACGGTAGAATTATGTGACATCACGCGAGCCTCATGCACGTCTATAACCGCAATTTGTAAAACGCGGAGGAAATGACTTCATTAGTCAGTAAATTGTGGAATGCGAAATAGATTTGCAGATGAATAGTGACTTGTTGAATTTACGGATTACAACAGATTTCACAGTACGGAAATTGTCACCTAACAAAGTTGTTCCATTCATTTTCTGTAAAAAGTGGTGAGCACGTACAGGTACGGGACGGGCATGACTTTAGATAGTTTTACTTTAAATAGTTTTATAATTAACATTACAAAATATGTTTATCAGGGAAAATGCAATAATGTGGTGGAGTTCATATTAGTATTACATTTTAAAATGAAAAATTTCGTTGTTATAGCAAAATTTATCGTGTTCCAACCACTCTTTAACTTTACTAAAGTCACTGAAACTGCGGCCGTTTTGCAGCCACTCTTACTCTCAAACATTACATGATATTTCACTTTCATTAACTGTTTCGTTCTTTAATCTTTATAGTTTTGTTCATGTTGCTATTCACTTATTTCTTTTTCACCGTCCCGCAGTTCTAGCAAGCCGATTTTAGAACTATATAGTTATACAAACATCACATATCACGCACACACACGGAAACACAGGACTGCACATACGTACACTCATCTACAGGCATAAACGCACACCTAAACGTTGATTCGTACTTTATATGTAAATTTATGTATATCTAATATAATTTCATGCATTTAACAGTTCTCGTTTTTCTGTATATGAACTGAGGCTAATAATATGCAATGGATTAAAATACTAATTTGTTCTGAAAAACCAGCGGTCTAAGATGATTGGATGATCGTCTGAGTAATGATTATTCCATCCCATACTCTACTAGCATACGGTAGCGAAACAAATGTAAGGATTGTATAATTTATAAGTTTTACTCTACAAAATCTACTCACAGGATATGATCTGTCCAAGCTTCCACTCACTGAAATTGAAACCTAAATTTCTTGTTTGCAAAGTGGACTCCATGATCAAACAGTGTTGGCTGCGTCTTATAATTACAGAATGAATATATACTTAATAGCTTAATACTTTCTATGGCCTGATATATTGATGACATGAAAGAACAGAAAAAACGTATATATCACGAGGTGATAATTTTAAGCTATATAATAACAATAGAAATGGTTGAATGTAAATGAGATATTTCTCTTGCCATGGCTACTAGTATTACATTATAAACGTCTATCTCTGACATTTCTTTCATTAGAACTTTTAGTAAATTAAAGCCAGCTTGAAACTAACTTGCTTGTTTTGGCTATTCTTTAATCTAATCCACTTAAAATAGAACTATTGACAAACTTCAATGAATTATCTTAGTTCCTGAAGCTTCACACATTTTAGATTTGGTTGCTTGCCTTTACACGGTAGAAACTCGAAGTAGTTAGCACTTCTTATCTTGGTCTCCAGAAAAGTTTGAATTATTTCTTAGTGCACTATCTATTATGACATAAGAACTGCGCTAAAATCTGTTTTCACTCACCTGTTAAATACGCAGTTGACAAAACTTAGCTACTCGCAAACTATTGACCAACGTGGATATCTTCAAAAACTCATTTTAAACTGTAACTTGAATATATTGGGATTCATTTTTATCCACAATCACTAGTGTGTGCGTACGAATCAGATACTGGAATCGAAACCTAAAACTTGGCTTCAGTAGTAAACCAGACACGTATTTTGGAAGTAACTCTGAGAGATCTTCAAATCTCTGAGTGTGCCTTTCCAAATTAATATCGTGAAGTAGACCCCACCGAAGTGGCTAAAGCAGAATTCTTGAAGGCTGAAATGCATCAGTCTACGGGTATTTTCCGCGACTATTTTTCAACAAATATCCATCCGACTTGCAGAAACAAAAAGTTAAAAATGAAAATGTTTCAAGTATAGAAAGATGCCCTTTCAAACATCAGTCGATGCACAGAAAATCAGTGCATACTTCTATTCATTTTGTGACACATACCTGTATCCCTTATACGTTAAACAACTTCCGTATTTCGTTCTTCGATTTGGTTTGCAATATTCTTTATGTGAGTTCGTGTGTTGAAGCATATTCTGTTGTGTCTGGGGAGAGTCATCTTTTAGTGCCTTATAATTAACACACTCACCGGTAAAATTTCCACTCATTTATTTATTTTTCTAAAAGTTTCGTTGCGTCTTGCAACTTTTGAATAGTTATATATATATATACATGTATGTATGTATATATGTAAATGATAGTAATGATATTTTTATATAAGCTTAAAGCATATGGCGATCACCGAGCAATGACTAAGGGAAATAATCTAATAAAGGGGCATATAAGCCCTCGGCAGAAAAATGAGGGCTTTCGCACCGAAAATCTGTGTGTGTGTATATATATATATATATATATATATATATATATATGTGTGTGTGTGTGTGTGTGTATGTATGTATGCATGGATACACACACACACACACACACACACACACACACAGTTTAAGAGTGCAAATATTCATAAATCGATGAATTTATATAAAGTTCTCTCACTGGCAACAAGCCACATATTCCTTGCAAAACATTATTGTTGATCGAATCGATGCAGTAGATGCTGCACTGTACACTTTGTTTTCCATGCAGAACAACCACAAGACCAACATCAAACAACAACAAGAACACTACTGGTGCTGCTGCTACTACTACCACCATCATCACCGCCGTCACCGCCGCCACCACCACCACTACCGCCGCCGTCGCCGATGCTGCTACTACTACTACTACTACTACTACTACTACTACTACTACTACTACTACTACTACTAATAATAATAATAATAATAATAATAATAATCCTCTCTACTATAGGCAGAAGGCCTGAAATTTTGTGGGAGGTACCTAGTCATTTACATCGACCCTAGTGTTTCACTGTTGCTTAATTTATCAGCCCCAAATGAATGAGATGCAAAGTCGACCTCGGCGGAATTTGAACTAGATCTGGCGGGATGCTTTCCCCACCCATAACGTCTCCAGTTTCCGCTGTAGTGTTTCAAGTGTAAGTACATACAAAGAGACGAGAAAGGAATATCTTGACGGTCCGAGTGCATGATACTGAATGGCTTAGATTGATGGCCCTTGAACCTAATCACCAAGCAGATGTCTCTGTAAACTACGGCCGTCCGCCTCCTTTTGCATGAAAGCTCGTGGGTCGGAAACTCTAGTCTGGATGACAAACACCGCATCTAAATTTAGTACCCTAAATCGTTGAGGAGGTGGCACTGCTCCCGGGTTGATGTCACGTGTATTTTCGCTGACTGTTCTGGTTGAGTCTTCCACGAACACCTATGATGATTCTCATGCAGAATCAACCAAACGAAATGTGAAATGACTGGCACTTTGAATTCGGGCGGTAGTCCCTCTTAAGGCTTCCAAAGTTAACTGAAATACATTTTTTAAGTTCAGCAAGGCATTGACTGAAGACATTACAAAGATACACATCGGGACCTGTTTCTTAACAAAGCGGCAATGCATGAGTCTACTATATATACACATACATAATATATACATACATAATATATACATATACATCCATACACAAGCACACACACATGGCCGTAGTATAATGACTGAAACAAGTAAGAGTAAAACTAAACGTAAAAGTGTGAATAAATATATATATATGTGTGTGTGTGTGCGCGTATATATGCGTCTATATGTCTGTATTATGTGTATATGTATGGGTGTGTCTGTATATATTTTTTCTGTGAGTGCATGTCTGCGTGTGTGTTTGTGTATGCTTGTCTTAAATTTCTGAATATATGTGCTTATCCGTGTTACCGTTTACATGTTTGTGTTGGTTTGTGTCAGAGGCTTAATGAGAAATACCATGAG
>NC_142937.1:3381807-3386807 GCF_046866305.1 Octopus bimaculoides | reverse complement strand
CCCTAGACAAACTTAAGCTAAGAATTAAGGTTGTTGAAAGGCCAGGCAACCCTATCAAATCCCTTATCAGTAGAACATACCCTTTCAGTAGAACCCCCTGCACTGATAGGAACTGTATCGTATGTAGATTTAGCCCACAAACGAACTGCAAAACCAGAAATGTGGTCTATAGTATAAGATGTACAGAGGGACGATGCAGAAATAAGACAACGACATATGTAGGCGAAACAGCAAGGAGTATAGGGGAGCGGGCAAACGAACATTGGAGGGAACTTAAGGAAGGGAAGAACTCATCAGTTCTGTACCAGCACGCTGAGCAAGAACATAGAGGCTCAATCAACAACATAGAAATTAAAATCTTATCTACACATAGCAGTGATGCAGCACTTAGACAAATTACTGAAGCTACACACATAATAGAAGGGAAACCTAGCCTGAATAGGAAACTAGAATGGAACACTAACATACGCCACTAACAAACCACAGCATGTGACAACATGTTACCCATAAACCAATAATAGGAACAAAGTATAATACAATACATAGATAAACAAATGGAATTAAATACTACATACGTTAACAAAATTTAATTAAACACATTAAAAAAAAAAAAAAAAAAAACACACACACACACACACACATGAACATATAAATAAATAAAAACTAATACAAATGAACACGTATTAACAGAGAATATAGGTGATACAGACACTCCCCATACACACATGCACTTACAAAAGACACAGACACATTGATGGACACGCATGCGTAGACACATACAATAGGAATACAAAATACAAAATGGCTGATAGTTAGCAAGGTGAGACACACATAAGAAAGAAGGAAACAAAGGACCACTGATGAGGTCACAGAAGTGTGACGAAAGAACTCTGGCCGAAATAAGATTAAGATTAAGATTAATGTAATATAAAGCTGAAAAAAAAAAAAAAAAAATTAACACCAAATATACAGTGCGTGTGTTTTTATTGGCTAAACTGGCAATATGACCATCCCCAAGTACAACAACATCTGTTTCAACACACGATTTCACATAAAAAATCTTGCAAAACAAATATATATATATATATATATATATATATATATATATATATATATATATATATATATATATATATATATATATATATATATATATATATATATATATAGAGAGAGAGAGAGAGAGAGAGATAGATAGATAGGGTTATATATCCGTATTTAGAAATATATATATTTACATACATATATACATATGTATATGTAACATACACATACATATGGCATAATTTCCCAGAGTTGAAACATATATGACTATATATCTGCATACACCGCACGCACGCACGCACGCACGCTCGCACACACACACGCGTACACATGTACACACACATACACACGCACATATATATATATATATATGAGAGACAGAGAGAGAAATGTAGATGAGCAGAAAGATAGATAGTTAGATAGATAGACAGACAGACAGATAGACAGACATCATACAGACAGACATATATATATATATATATATATATATATATAGATAGATAGATAGATAGATAGATAGATAGATAGATAGATAGATAGATAGATAGATGTGTCTCTGAGTCAATATATAAATAAATGCTTATATATATCCATTTGCGTGTGTCTCAGTATAACTACGTTAGTATTTAGCCATGTACGTTTAAGAGGTTGCGGAATTATAATATATAAGTATAAACTGAAACTATATTGTGTATCATACATAAATGCTACGTCTGTGGAGTATAGATTTTCATTCAAAAAGAAGCCTTCTAGAAATTGAATCGAATATATATCCATAAAATTGTGTTTATCATAATTTCGAATGGACTTGCTCTGCATATCATGTCGAGCAATATTACTACATTCAGTAGTAATCACACCACTATATTTCCCCTACGTGCTTTTCTAAAGTCAACAGTCATAGATCTAACTCTACACACAATATTTCCTTTAGAGACGTATATACCATCACCGCTCCCCCCACCACACATACGCTTGAGCAAAACACTTCATCTCCCGTTGCTCTGCAATCACTTTGACACCTGACGCATGGTACACAATGCATCTGTTAAGGCAACGTCGATTTGACGGAGAGAGTGAACTGATGTGTGACACGAACACCTGATCACTATAAACAAATCCTTTGTGCAGGTCGTTCGAGAAAAAATGAATGCTCACACGTCGTCTTCGAAAGAAGAGTCCATCATATCATTGTCTTTGTTTGTGTTCTTTGGTTTATACAGTTGAATAAATTTAGCCAGAATGTAAATATTTCAGTGGGCATTTCAGCCGTCAGTTTTGAAAGTGCATATTCAAAACAAAATTGGTCTGTAATTTTATGTGTCTGCATGTAATTGTCCGCGTGAATGTGCGTTGTGTACGTATGGCATTTTTGTAAAGAAATGTGCATGTGAGTATGGATGCGTGAGTCATTTTATTTGGTATTAGATGTATTTATTATGCATATTCATCTTACCCGCGTAATTAATATTGTGCTTAAATAGATGTTTAATGTTAATGTGGATACGGGATTGTCTTATCTTTTAAACAATCATTGATCCGTATCCTCTTGGTTGTGTTTTTATCCGGTCCCATTTTGTTGATTTTGTAAGAAGATATATAAAGCTTATGGCTTATAAATTCGGTTGTAACTTTATTTCGATATATGCTCTTGGATGAATCATAGACAAGGGTTATCACAACTACCATGCTAATGCAACTTGAAATTCTATCATGTTTATGCAGCTGGCAATGCAATTCATAAGAGCTCTTGCATCTCTTTGGATGTGGTGCCTTATACTTTTAAAGGGCACACATATCTTCGTTGAATTGCCACTGATTAATTTCGGCTCTAAACCTTTGCCAACAGATTAAGCGAACATAGAACACACATTTAGTTCTATTTTTGAAATTTCTCTCAATGCAGGTAACCATAATGGCATCCATAAAATACTTTATCTCTGCTGTAGTTACAGGTTATTCATCATGCTACCCATGAATTTGCCGTTCTAGCAACATCAGATGTAATTTATATTTAATGGGCAACAGGAGAAGAATTGGAAAACATCCCTTTAAAACTCTAATTGCTATACGTCCCTCATTATCGCAGCAGCTGTAATTACTTTAAAGTCATTAAGAGAAAGCGTAATGGGGTTAAACAAATTCACACATGCATAGCTGAAAACGTATCTAGAAGAAATTAAATTAAACCGAAGTAATTTTACATTTCGCATTCTGGAGGAAATTGTGTGTTTAATTTTCACCAGTTGGCTGTGACACTGCACTGTAGATACCATGATAGGTTAGATTGTTGGCAATAAACGAGGTTGTTCTTAATTGAATAAACTTGCGATAGATTTACTCTAATCAAGACTCCAATAATTTGTAAAACGAAAGTACGGCTTGCAATACTTAGTATAGTGTTGGCTCAACAGCAATTATACGATTACGTTTGAAATATGAATTTTCTGAAGGACAGTTCGCTAGTAATATGCTCTTATTCTAATATCATTCTTCGAGGAAACGAATATAATTTGCAATCGTACGCTGCATGGTGCAACAAAAACAAAGCATCGAGCTTCTGCGTGAGCAATTGGATATGAGAGCCAAATCTCACCTGAATATATTTAGAAAAGTTACATAGAATGATGAATCCCTTCGTTGTAAAAACTTAACACTTCAGATAAATTTCAAAATATTTCTGTTATGTAACTGTAAAGGATACAAGGTCACACAGTCAGACGAAGGCTAGATAGAATTTCGAAGTAGTAGCTGCCAATCTTTTCTTCTTATAAATAATATCCCTTACTGTACTGTAAAATTTCGAGCAATCCTTCAATTTAAAATCTTATATATAAATATACGTAAAAACAATCACCAATATATATGTGTGTGTGTGTTTGTGTATGAGGGTATGTGTGTATATATATATTTTAGTGAACGTGTCTATCAATAACAACAAATTGATCGTTTTACATTTTAACCTGGTGCCATACATTCGGTGTCACATTTGAATGGATGCATCTTGACATTTCCATTTTATTGAATCTGGGAACATGAAAAGTAAGTTCGACATCTACAGGGTTAGAACTAAATGCTACGAAGCAATTTCAGCGATACTTCATCAATTCTGTCATTACTGCCCTAAAAGCTGTTAGAGAGCGAAACGAAATATCAAGAGGGATATATCCCTGCACCTTTCCTTCTGCGTTCAAATCTGGCTTAGCTCAGCGTTGCTTTTCATTTCTTCTGAAGTCAGCAAATTATTGCTTCAAATTTTGACACAAGACCACCAGTTTTAGGGGCAGTGGGTGGGATGGGTGTGGAAATTAGTGCTCAACTGGTACTTAGCTTATGGTCTCTGAAAGGATCTAAGACAATGTCTAACTCGACTGATTTGGGGTCCAAATCGTAAAGAACCAGAAGAATTGGTGCTTAGCATTTTGTCTGACGCGCTAGCGTTTCTACCAGATCCTTACATTATGGTTTCAAATTGTGGCGCAAGGCAGCAATTTTAGTGGAGGAAGCAAAGATGATTGTTCGACTGCTTCTTATTTTATTAACCCTGAAAATATGAAAGTCAAAGTTGAATTCGGCAGCATTTGAACTTAGAACGTAAATCCGTAAGTAATGTCAGTAAGCATTTTGGCCGATATCTTAACTATTCTGCCAGCTCCCCACCTGACGTTGGTACATCACATAATAGCATGGATCTGCAGTCAGGCAGAATAGTTGTTGTCTCAGATGGGCTGCATTGCAGTATTTGTTCGTTTTATTGCGATTTGGAGTTCAAATCTTAGCCTGGCCTAATTAGGTGGTGACCTGCTAATTCTTAGATATTTTTTGTAGAAATTTTTTTCAGTGGAATGCATGCAGGTCAACTATTCGGTTTGATGATATTTTCTAACTTCACAGCTATCTCGGGGACGGGGTACATGCAAAGTGTTATGGGCACTAAACTGAGAAAGTGCATGAAA